>NW_026862943.1:0-62428 GCF_026571515.1 Ruditapes philippinarum
ATCAACAGACTCTACAGATACTTGTCAAGCTTGTGTTTACATCACTCTCCAGTTATACTAACATTCAATTGTTGCGATGTTGCAAAAAAAAAACTTATTGATTTCGCATAAAGTTGTTCAAACAAAAGATATTCAATGTGAAAAACATAACCTATAAAGTATCCAAATGAAAATTGAAGACTCGGTTTAATGAAAAGAGACAGTTTATGAAAGACAGTTAAAATAAAGTTATTTTTATCGTGCGTTATTATCAAACATGACATTTATTATTTATAAACATGATCATGCAAACTTGAAAAAATGTTGATTACAAATAAACACAGTAAAAACTGAAAATGAAAATATAATTTTCTACAGAACATTTGTTTCCTAAGTCACAGGAAGATACTTTAATTTTCGATAGTAATTAAATAGATATTTTTCTTTAAAAAAATCGACGAAATGTCAAATGAATGATTAAACCACCAAGTGATCCCTAAAAGAAATAATCCCTTTAAACAACAAAAAAAATCTGACAAAAAGATGAAACCTGTAGGATACCAACTTCTTTGACATTGGAACAGTCCATTCAAAAGTTCAGGGATTTCATTACCAAAATACAAAAATTAGTTACCAACAGTATTGTTTCTGGTCAGCATTGCACGCTGCTTTTAAAGTGATGGCAAACAGTTCATGACAAACAGGATAAGGATTAATCATAATAGAGAAAGCAGAGATAATTCAATAGAAAAATGTACTTTAAGTGTGGCCAAAATATGCAAGGTAAAACATAGGTTTGGTTGTAACGATTCCGTTTTGTAAATATTCAAAGTCATCTGCAAATACATGTAGAAATGACATGAGTTTGAAATACAGTGTAAAATGTATTTAATTGTAAGAAATTACCTACAAATGTAAATGCAAAGACTTTGATTAGTTAAAGCGGAAGACATTACCTGCAAAAACGAAGTCCATGATGACAAGTGAAACGAACAGCAATGTGAGTGTGGACGTCAACAAACAGCATGATGGTAAACGAGTCATAACTTGCATAATGTATCTAACACCTCGTACACTTCTTACCATAATTCCAATCACCAAATAATTGTCTTCAATGTTTTATCTATATTGTTTTAAGTTAATCCGTACATCATTTTGTTATTGTTCGTTTTGTCCTGAAAATACAAAAAAGGGACATGTCTTATATAGATAGCAAATGCAAAAAATGTGATTTTTTTTATTTAATTAATGTTATATACTTTTGATGTTTCTTGATGTTTCTGTATCTAAAGACGTAACAGTAAAAATTGTTACCGATATATTTTGCAAACCTACAAATATGCATTTGTATTTAGATTTTACATCCTCTCATCCTTTATCATGTAAGCGTGGTATCCCGTTTAGTCAAGCTAAACGTTATAGACGTGTCATTTCCGATGACGGTACTTTTAAGCAGTCTTTAGATACGTTAAATAAATAGAGGATATTTGTTTGTTTTGCATGTAAGATTGAAATATAATTTCACTGAGTGAATACCAGATGCAATATTTTCACGAGTGGCGTAGCCACGAGTGAAAATATAATAGCTGGTGTTCACGAATGAAATATATTTCAATCTTATATGTAAAAAAAAATAAATTTTCTTTTTATTTCATGTTTTTAGTGATTTAAATATTTTTTACTGATTTTGCCGCGTAACGTCACGCTTTCTCCTTTGTGACGTCATCACATCATGACGTCACATAATCAATTTTGAAATATAGTTCTGTTAAATTTCTCTAATTTTGTTTCATTTTTAACATGATGTATGATGGCATCGACTTTCTTTTCCTAAAGAAGCAACATTTACGCATGATGGCATTTATTTCTGCCTTTTTTTCCATTTAGTTATGACTTTCTTTTCATCCGCATTCAGATATAGTCCGGCTACAGTGAAAATTATATTTCATAAATTTCACTTGTGGTTTATCAGAATATAATCATCTGATATATTACAATAAAACACTGGAAAGCATGAAAAAAAATTTTTTTCTGATAGAAATTATCCTAAATCTATTATTGAGAGCGCGTTTTCTAAAATTGAAGTCATGTACCAAAATGATGCTTTAAGTCCTGTCGTTAAAAATACTAGTTCAATAATACCTTTTACTGTATGTTTTAATACATCTCTGCCTAATATTGGTGAAATCTTAAATAAATATTGGGATCTATTACTTTTGTCTGATAAGGTAAGCGTTAAAAATATACATACCAAGTTCAAACCTATTTTAGCATATAGACGTCCTAAAAACATTCGAAATTATCTTATGAGACAATATACTTGTTGGTTCTCAATTTAATAGAAGCATAACAGGTAGTTCTTTTGATTTACACAATGATGTTAACTGTACTACGCGTAATGTAATTTACCTCATTACATAAAGCAATACGTAGGTCAGACTAATCAAAATGTATCATGCAGAATGAATAAACATAGATTTGATATAAGAAATTGTGACGTTAATCCAGTTTCACATGTTGCGGTCCATTTCGGATCAAACGATAATAAGTGTTCATTGTCAGATTTTTCATTTTTACCTATAGAAATTATAGAAAACATGGACCGGTTATGTATAAAATCTTTTTGGATCCATAAATTAAATACTATGATTCCAAATGGACTAAATAATAAAGTATTGTTTGATTTATAATGCGTTACATGAATATTAATATGTTGTCTATTATCTTATTTTTATTAACACTATCTAATAGACATCTGTATCACTGTTGATCCATTTTAATTCATGTACCAGCTTTTTTTATAGGATATATATTTGTTTCTACATGTTATCATAGTTTTGCCGCTAAACGCCATAACGTTTTTTGCGTGTGTTATGACGTCGCTTCCGGTAATTTTATTATGTTTTGCACTGATGAAGGCGTATAGCCGAAACGTTTGCAATTAGATTTAATAACTAAATGTTATTATATACTTTTGAAGAAACATTATACATTAAACATGTACACTGTAAATTTAAAAGACCCTCTAAGATTTGTATAAAAATAGGAACAACATGTATTTCGAGACTATGGTGTACGGTATACTTAAAGAAACAATCGTTCTGTACATCGTACAATTCCATCTTATTTTGAACTGACCTCTATTTCTTAAACTCTTAAATATCTATTTGCGATGTACGTATTTCAATTGAAGATTGAATCCATTTTTATTCAACTATATTGGTTTTGTTACATATAGTTCAAATGTGTGTTGGGGTAGATAAATTATCAGCACGTCTCAAAATTCTTGTTAATGTTTTAAGAAATGTTTTTTTAAAAAAAAATGTTCCATGACTTAAACTAATATTATGGGTACAAAAACGTGATAATTTACTTTTCACAGAATATTAGTATAATGTGTCAAAGAATGTAGAAATAGCCCTAACACCGTTACAAGCTGGGTGATATAATTACCGGTATTAAATTCTGTATCACTCTCTTTGTTTATATGGTTAATTGGTATAAAAAGATCAGACTTATTGAAAACAATTGTCTTGCAAAAACATTTGGAAACATTCAATTTGATTACATAAATATCAAAAGATAAAACATAGCTGCAATGAACAATTTGGTTTAAACATATTTATTTAAGCTCGAGTGCGAATCAATTAAGTTCTTGCAGCTTATATTAATCACTTTCGAATCCGCTTGCCGGAACTAACCAGTACTGGTGTCATATGAAGAAATATGGTCGAGATCGAGCCGATTTGGGCTCGAACCCATGATCCCTGGGTTGAGAGGCAGACACCTTAACCACAAGACTTTCATTACAAATGTAAAAAAAAAAATACGATTACATGTAATTGAGAGACAGCTGACAATGACAATATCAACAGTTTTAATGACAATATCAACAGTTTTGATACTGCAATTAAATTCAAAATATCATTAGTAATAATCAATTTTAAATTTGTTCTAAGGGACATGAAATACATACAGTAACATTTTGTGAACATTGCAATGGTATAATTATGATAAAACCTAAATAAAAATATTTGAATACAATGTTTATACCACCAAAGTTCTTGTTTTAAGACGTAAATACATTCATAACAATTCAAATATTTTCTATATATTCAATGTATTTACTAGCATCAAAACAACATTCTGTTACATTGATACATTTGCATTGAAAACAACGAATGAATAAAGGAACTCACGCAAATTACAGGCACCTAATTGCTACAGCATTAATAATTCAACTAACTTAAAGTACCCTGCATGCAGTATTCCCAGTCTGTACGTTATTGCTCTAATAAAACGTTAAAAGTCATCGCTCTGGCACGGATTTGATTTAATTAGCCTTTACAGAACACTGACTGTACATAACACGTTTGGAACACGAACATGTGAAATTTGTTTACGCGCTTACTTTCTTTAATGTTAAATGGTACAAATAATTAAAATTTGCGTTGTTATCATTAATTTATTGATTAAAGATTCGTAAATTCAAATATACATTTATTTTTTCCAAATCGATATTTTAGTATAAGCGAGTGGCTAAAAAAAAGGAAAAAGGAAACATACTTTCATTACAAAAATATAGACTTCATTCATTAGAAATACTCATGCATTGAATTTTCAGAAATTATTAAATAACTGGCAAGTTTCCGTATCTTTATTTACTTTTTACATTCTTAAGTTAGAATTTGATATAAAGAGCAGCTAAATTATATCCTTCATTTTCACATTTTTTTATTCAGATTGAATGCCTTGCATCTAGCTAGGAACTATTATTTTATAAATCTTAGTCAGTGTTTTTTTAACACACAGGTTAAAAGATATCCTTGAAATAAATTTTAAAGTTTGCCAATACGTTAGCATTTGTAATTATCACCAGTTTTTGTCCCCAATTTATTGAAAGCGTAATAATACAATTATAACTGAAAATCACAAGAGATGATAGTTCAATTGATTTGAAGAGAATTGTAAGAATTACAGAAATTATCTTCTTTTCAAACATATTTCATATTGTAACTTTCTACTGGTTGGGGACCACCAAAACCGGACAACCACCAAACCCGGACGGCTCCAAAAATGCTAAATTTAGTATTTTCTTTGTTAAGTGGTTGTCAGTTACTTTTTATCAACAATAAATGCATGTTTCTTCTAAATTTAAGTATATAAATTTATTTCAACCTTCGTAAATGGTAATATTTTAACGTCTATTTCAAGAATGTTGAAGTTGAAATTTGGGGGTCAAGAAATCAATGCCTGACCTCATATACCAACTATAATCATTTGCAAAGTAAACAATAGAATATCCAAAACTTCAGCATTTGTTGCTGAAATATTGTATAACATGTTAAAAATCAAAAATTAAAACACCCAAGCTTTTATCTGAATTAAATCACATCATGTACATATATGTCCGGACACATGGTAGACTGTAGTGAAGACATTTTAGGTAATTTTTATACCCCCCTTTTCGAGCGTCAGATATAAGTGTCAATACAATCAGAAATAGACAAACTAGTTTATTAGTTAGGAGAAGAACCTAGCTGAACTGTTCCAAATTTTTAGGTCTCTATTAAAAATTATACAATCTGTAGGCCTACGAAAAAATGTTCAAAAAGTGTCCGGTTGATGGTCCCCGACCAGTACTGTATAGTTTCTCAACGCTTTTGCTAACGCGGAAATACCATTAAAATGCTGTAGGCCTGACACTGATTATTATATAATATTTCACATTTATTTCCATTCCAGATTTTTTCCACCTTTTTGATTGGATATTGATCCGTCGAAAGAAATTGATATTACCGAGCCCGTTTGGTAGGTGTACCAACATGCGTTGTGGCGATGCGCATACGGTTCGATTTTACACGGTGCACAGGCGCTAGTCACATAATCAAATATTTTAGTGCCTACATTTGTACAAGCACTTTTTAAATGTCAAATGAAAAATATTTACCAAAAGTATTCTCATCAGTATTGAAAACAACAATGGTCTCGCCAATGCTTGATATTAATAACAAAAAAGTGTCTTCGACAGACTGCCCAAAGTAAATACGTCATGTATTTATGTGACGTCATGTTGTGGTGAAGGGGTACCCTAAAGGGAATCTTATTTCGACGTAACAATTGAAACAGCAATGATTTATTTAAAATCTTACTCGGCATATGAATGGTAATAAAATTGTTATTTTTGTTTTTTTAGTTATATATGTGGATATATTACCTGGCAAGATTTATATCACCCGAGCCTAACGGGTGACGGCTCGGGTGATATAAAATATTGCCATGTAATATATCCACATATATCACTCCAAAACCAAAATAACATATTAATTATAATATCATTGACCATATTCTCTCTTACGTCTTGTAGTCTTTATTCAGATATGTAAATACAATGTACATTGTTATAATTATTATAAAATTAAAAAGAGAATAAGGCCATACTTAATTTGTTCCAATTTTATCTATCCTCCAAGTGTTTACGTGCTTGACTCAATTAATGTTAAGAGTGAATAGTTATAATTACTACTATCCAACATGCGAATTCAGCATTTTTCTTTTCACTTAATTTTTAAAAAAAAAAAAAAAACAAGAATTTCTGTCCCAGCGCTATGATAAGCAACAAAACTCATCCTCTAAAAATTACAAAGAATACCTGAAATTACAAATGTATTGTTTTTTGTCAAAATTACCAAAATTATTATTATTATTTTAAATAAAAACTAAAACAATTCTATTCAAGCCATATTTCAACATGTATGTTATTAAATTACCTTTAATTGTAACTTCAAGGTTTTAAATCCTTAATTATCCGTAAGCACTTTAACTATAGATAGGATGTATACTCAGTAAATAAATTGCAAAATTAATTTCTTTCTGGTTCGAGGGGGGGGGGACCCAATGTTTCTTTTTGCTTTAATAAATTTACCTGTTTGATCATTGGAAACCGATATTTCCACGTTCACACGGTTTATTACTTCTGGAGACGTCAACATTGATTTTCAGCAAGTCCCACATGCCGATATTGATTTGTCTTTCAATTCTGAAACATTGCTTAGAAATAAAGATATATGGCTTTTGCAACCCAACTCATTTCCTTATTTCGGATAGTAACATGTGCTTTGAACAGTGCTCTCCTCTCTGGTGTGCCAGATATTCGCAGCCATGGTTCCGGGGAGTGTCCTTTCTGTCTACATTTTTGTAAGATGATTGTGGTTAGGTGTTTTTACGGTATTCATAACAGGTTTTACATCTTGTTACATCATGTGCTTTGCCTAAGAGCATTCAAACAAATAATTTCCTAAACAGGTGTTAACTGGACAAAAGATAATTATTTCTTTTCTTTTTACAGTTCTATATGATAAAAATTGAACTATTGCTGTCAACTTCACCAATGAACACGTTTTTTTTAAATTGAACTTACAATTTTCAGACAGGATACAAAAAAGAAGTATTTATAATCTTCGGATTTATTTGCCATCATGACGAGGCATTATTGGAGAGAAACATCCATTTAACATAGCTTTAAGGGTAATTGTGAAATCATTACAATCAAATCAAAGCTACGGCTGCTGAAGTTCTTGTCAATAAAGTTATGGCGAATTTGTATGCAAGATCGATGTCATTAATGACCTATGGTATTGGTCAAGTATTGTTGATCAACAATACAGGCATTAATGTGATCAATTAACAAGTATGTAAAGCTATTAAAGTAGAAAGATATTATGCCGAAAAGCTATTTAGGCTTGCTATGCGAATGTGTGCGCTTCTTAATTTGCGCCTTCATAAGTAAAATCAATCTGCTTTATGTTAATGTTTGGGTATATACAATGAACCAAAGTAATGTGATATGAGAATTTTTATTCATTAATTCATGCTTTTATAAATAATTTTTTTCAGCCACTAGAACTATTCCGTTAAACGTTGAATTGGTTGATTGTATTACCATCAAGAAACGCGAAGAATCATGTTAAATAAAGATATGATTATACTTTATTGTTGTTGTTTTCCCAATAGAAGACTTAGTTTATTCCATATGTATTTGGGGGGGGGGGGGGTTCGTTCAATTGAACCATTTGTGAAGATCACGCCCGGTCCTTTGTCTAGATTTTAAGCAGAATTGACAGAAAATTAGTAAAAATAGCAAATGAAATATTCCATGTATGATAACAGCCTAATAATGCCAACAATGTCAAACGAATTCTTTATTCAACATCAGCAATTTTAACATTTTGACAGAATTCGTTAAATTGAGTACAATATAGATTTGATATGTATTATTTTCTACTCTGAATATTTTAATGAGACTAATAGGGGTACAATATGAATTTGATAATCATTTTTTTTACCCGGGAAATGAAAACGAGGCTCAATTGATAGGATTGGATTCAAAAATAATTCTATCAGAATTTCACGTGGTGCAAACGCTGGAAGTATATTATTATGTGTGATATAACTGGTGTTTGTTTGTGTTAACAAACTTTGCTAAAACTTTGCTGTTTAAATGACTACTACTTAGAAAGTATTGAAAAAAAAAAGATTGGGTATAAAATCTTACATACATACGTTCCTGTTGTGATATAAAAGCGAATGTGATATTCTCAAAAGTGGAATACTAAAACACATTGTACTTATATTATTTCAAAACTTTCTGCAAAGGATAAAGTATTGACACTTTTTAAAGCAAAGGAGGTACCATTTCCTATTATTAACGTTAAGCTCTGTCGTCCACTTTTGTTCCACAGATATACAGAGGGCAACCTTTGAACTAAATGGAGAATGTATACTAAATAAGAATGTTTTACCTTATAGCATGAAATTTGTAGATTTTTATTTTAAATTGTAGACACGTACTGCAAGGCAATCATTACTTTATGATCGTTTTATTTTGTTAATGTTGCCTCTGTTAAAGGATGCACTTAAAATCCAAATTTGAATCGTTCATATAATAAATTTTCTTTTTATTGCTTAAAATAGTAGCAATAGCTAGTAGCTTCAAAAATATTGTGAACATATGTTGTGTTTGTTTATGTGCTACACGTTTTTCACATTTATCGGAGTTTTCCCTGAACAGAATCTTCACAGCATTTTATTTTTATGTGTACGTTGTCATCGGCTAGTTTGTGTACATTCTTTTTATCTCACTATATAATAAGCCTTATCTCCAACTTTTAAAAACTTTTGCCAACAATAGTATACACGACAACTGCATGATTGGCACGCGAATAGAAAGCATATATATTTCGTTTATTTCAGTCTCTTTCTCACATTTACAAATACAGTACATAAAAAACGTCATTTTTCCGTTTTGAATGAAGTTGTATGTTCATACGCTACTGTTAGAAAAAAGTGCGTAATGAGAATATCAGTTTTCATAATTTCTGTTCCGAAAATAATTGACATGCAATATGCAAGGAAAAGAATCAAACACCGGCTGTTGGTACAGACGTGAATATCTAGCTCTCGGGTAACTGTTTAGCGGAAACTCGGCAGAGCCTCGTTATCGCTGTAAACAGTTACCCTCGAGCTAGATATTCCGGTCTGTACCGGCAGCCGGTGTAAGATTCTTATATTCTAATTACGCACTTCTTTCTAATAGTAGCGTATGAACATACAACTTCATTCATAACGGAAAAATGACGTCATCCTAAGAACGCGATTCATTCATAAAAGGCGCGCGTCAATGACGTCATCTAAAGCACGCGACTTGTCTTACATGGGGGTGTAAGACTATAAGAATCTTACACCGGCTGCCGGTACAGACCGGAATATCTAGCTCGAGGGTAACTGTTTACGGCGGTAACGAGGCTCTGCCGAGTTTCCGCTAAACAGTTACCCGAGAGCTAGATATTCCCGTCTGTACCAACTGCCGGTGTTTGATTCTTTTTCTTGCATATTACATGTCAATTATTTTCGGAACAGAAATTATGAAAACTCATATTCTCATTACGCACTTTTTTCTTATAGTAGCGTATGAACATACAACTTCATTTATAACGAAAAAATGACGTCATCCTAAGAACGCGATTCATTCATAAAAGGCACGCGTCAATGACGTCATTCAAAGCACGCGTCTTGTCTTACATGGGGGGTGTAAGACAGAGTTTTCTAGCACCGGTGTAAACGGTAGATAATCCTGTCTGAGATGCAAGAAAGAGTTTTCTAGCACCGGTGTAAACGGTAGATAATCCTATCTGATATGCAAGAAAAGAGAATATACTCCAAGATGGTTGTAAAATAATGATAATATGTTTGATTTAATGAATCATATTTAGAAATTAGATTAACAAGTGTATTAAAAGCAGTTTAACCCATGATAAAACCAAAATTAATCTATACTGTAGGATTTAAAAAAACAACTATTTTTACATCTCAATAACTTAAAAACAACGTACTGTCTACGTTGTAATATCAGAAAGCAGGCTCTTGCACAACATCTGATCACATCATCATTCGTAAAGAGGAAAATAAATTTATGTTCCTCAGTCAAATTATAAAATCATTATTTAACCTAGTTGCATGTATAAATAACTAATTTCTTATATCATCAAATAATGAACACTTGAAAAGGGTATGAAACTCGTCTTCAACTAAATTGGCACAAAACGGACATTTGGTCGGAGCGAACATTCCGAGCATATGAGAACACTCATTATTCTGCTAGAAATCCGCTACCTAATAAGAAATATTTTGATCAAAATTAAACCAATATCGGAAGATATTCTTTATTTATATTCCTTCTATTTCTAATGTTTTGTATGTTGACCTCATTGTATTCATTAAGAAGCTAAGAAGCAAATGATGCCACCTCTTAGTAAGACGTCACGATGACACTCAAAGTTCAACATAAGAACTGTATACAAACAAAAATAAAAGAAGCGATATCTTATGACAAGTAACGCTCACAAATAAATATCTGACAAAAAAATAAGTGTACTAATTCACCAATGTAAACAATCATAATTTCACATAAAAGTAAAACAAAACAAAATGTCTTATCAAAACTAGTAAAAGAAATTGCATGTTTCTGTTTTTTTTTTGTTTTGTTTTTTTTTACTTAAAGGAAAGAAAAAATATCCTCCATCACTTTTAAAACTGTAATTGAATTAATTTCCCCCGACGTGCTAAAAACTGCTCTCTTTAATTCAATGGTTTAGTTGTATCTTTGTTATTTTAAGTGTAGTTGTAATACAATTTACTAAACTTAGGTAGGTACGAATGTTAATGGCGATACAGAACCTACCTACCTACCTACCTACCTACCTAGAAATAAAGTAAAATAAAACAAAGTTATAAAGTAAAAGAAAGAAGTATACATATAGAATAACAGTACGTGGGGCATGTAAATAGTTTGTTAAAAGTTAAAGCAGTCCGGCTATCTGTTATGTGAGATTATGCTCAATGTGGCCTTATTAAATTTGTTAAGTGTTTGCAATGAAACAAATATGGGGAAAAGGCCATTCCCGTGGAGTAGAATAAGAATTTATAATTGTCTGGGCCGGCATTAATCTATAGCTCAGCATGTGGGCATGTAGGAAAAGTTTCAGTAAAATACAAAGACATCATTTATTAAACTAACTATACAGTAATGTGTATAATTATTATATAATTATGTAGCATTGTTGCGTAGGAAGTAATGAGCTTTACAAGCCAGTAGTTGTTTTTTTTTAATTTAATTTCAAATTTTGACTATTAGAACTTTTATTTCAATAATTTTCAGTGAAAAGACGTATATAGTACAGTAAAGTGTGGTATTTCTTAGTGTGTGTATGTTCACCTGATTTTTGAACACTTCGGACCAAATACTTCGGAACAAATTTTTGGATTCTTCGGACCATAAAAATATTAATATGGACACTATTAACACCTTATTTTATCCAATCTTAAGACCACTTAATTTGTCTTGTGTTTTTTATAGTTATTGTTGGTATTGTGGAGCTTAATAATATTAATCTATAATAAAAGTTTCTTTTTGACCTTTTTGAAGGAGCTGGGGTATTGTTTAAAAACAATATCAAGAGAAACTGCGAAGCAATCACAATTTAACAAAAAAAAATATTATGACAAACTTAAAAGGAAATAAAGTGTTGTTCTTTCATAGACATTATATGAAACCACGGATATATAATGATGAAATTAATTAAATGTCTTAGTCCTTTTCTTTTTGCTATTTACTTTTCGTGTTGGTAAAATATTTTCTTTGGGTTGATTATTGTTTTATTTTGGGATATTTCGGATAATATCGTTGAAGTGAAGAAGAAAAAACTGAAAAATAACTTTCATTAATTTCGTTGTTTTCCAGTATTTTGTTAATTCTGTCATGGTTCAGACTTTGTGAAATATAAACTTAGAAATTGTGCTTTATTTTGAAATGTCTAACTACGAGCAGTTTTTAAAATCGTCGCTAAACAAGGTTTGTTATGATTTGTGTTATATGCTTTTCTCTCGTCGATTCGTGACTCTTATTTGGAAAAATTGCACTTGCACAAAAAATATCAGACATACATACAGTTAAATAAGTGCATTTGTTAAATAAATTCATTATCTAAAAGTTCAAAAACTTTAAATTACTTCTTAAAACAACCGCTCAAAGATTAGAGCATCTGAACATGTCAACCATGACTGTCTTGCTCAGCTGGACGCTTACCCATCGATTCGTGAAATCCGATTCACCCTGTGACGTCATCAAAATATAGGTGCTCACACCACTAAATATTTGCATGGTTATTTTCAGTCCGATCTGATCAATATATGTTTCAAAGTCTTAAGTAAATTCTTACAGCATAATGAATATTTTTTGGGCTGAATTGTAAGCGTGTTTGATAAATTAAAACATCAATATCGAATATTTTAAAGTAATTAGGTCACCAGCTGATTGTACGGTAAGGTCATTTACACCTGTTCAATTACGCATTTTGATTGGATAGAATTGTCAAATCAAGTGTCTAATAAAACTTGTGTAGTTTTCGGATGGTGTATGTCCTTGCAGAAGTATTTATACCAGACAATTATTTAGGTCACGAATCGATGAGAAGGCACGAATCGATGAGAATAAGGCATATTTTCAATGATTTTGTCAACTGAGGATGAATCATATTTCCAAATAATCTGATAATCTAAGACGATTTAGATATATAAAATTGTAATCTTTACTCATTCGGCCCTTTTTATCAGTATATTAATTTTTATTATCAGAAACAAACCTCAACAAAGAAGAACAGTTTTCTTCTGGATGTATCAATTTTTAGTTTCTAGATCATTTTGATCATGTTTTCAAAAGGTTGTATAATAGAGCTATGTTAGTTTTGGTATTTTTGTAAAAAATTGTCAGGCTTGCATCAGAATGCAAATAATTTAGCTGTACATGACACACATACGGTTTTAACTGTTTGCCATGGTTCAAAGTTGCTCACTGACACTTTAATTTAGGGGAATGATTTGTTAATTTGTAAGCAGCCGGATAGCTCAATGAGTAGAGCAGCTTAATGGTATTTCAAGGGTCCATGGTTCCTCTGCCTGTCATACTGTACATTGTTCTCACAGTGTGAGATTTGTCACCCAGCTTGTGGCCATGACTGGGTCATTGAGTGTAATTCACAGCATTGCTGAGTGATTAATACGTCAGCCTATGATCTAATGATCGCTACCTGCAAGGGTTCAAACCTGTTAGGGGCAAGATGTTGTTTCCTTGAACAAGAGATCTTACACTTATTGCCCAATACTGGTTGTTACAGGAACGGATTCGAAAGTGTGTCTCTAAGCTTATTTAAGTTATTATATAGCTTCCTACACAATCAAATTAAAAAAAAAAAATTCTGTTTATAAACCAACCCTGAAGAATATCAGTACAACAGGCAATTATGTCTCAGATCTTAACTGTTAGTAATTAAGGGGAGATGATTCAGGGCTCACGCTGTCAGTCGCCATTTGCGATTATTTTATAAGATTGGGGATTATTTTTGCATTTTGGCTACAACATCTGGCGATTATTTTTTTTACTTCTAACAGTGTTTATACATGTATAAGGTGTAAAATCGATAAAGACAGTCTGCTGAGTGGACCCAATTAACACCAGCGGGGTAGATTTAATTGAGTGTCAACTTTTTTATCGGTCACACATTGCTTGCTATTGCCCGAGGTGATAAAAATTCATGCAGGTGATAAAAATACATGCAAGATGTAAAATTATATAAGTACTTAAAAGATATTGTCCAGCTTTATAATAGCCATCAAAAACCTGTCAATAAGCTACAAAAATCGTTTTAAGATTGATAAACTGGAAATTGACCAACCCAAAATTTACCGTAAATTGCAGTAGGCCCTAATGGCAAATTTTGATTTCTTTCTTTTAAGCTTCTCCACTAAATCGCCAGTGGAAAACAATGCTAAAATATTAAAAAATTATTTAATTCCAAACAACTATTTGCACAACAATCAAAATTGTGAATATTTCTTCAGAAGAAAAAATCCGACTGTCACATATTTTTGCGACACCGATATTGATATTTATTTTATCAATTTAAGATGAAAATAAGCTATGTTCTGCTTAAAAATCTTTACTATTATGGCAGAAAATTTGTTTTACATTGGTGATGATGACATTTTTTCAGTAAAAGGCTGCATTCTGTGAATGAGTTTGCAAGTGTTATTAGGCTCAAATATGACCTAGATCTACTCCAGTTCTGTGTGAAATGTGGAAATTGACAGTGGTTATAGCTGACAAAATTTGATTAGAACAGTCAAAAGAAATTGTCTGATAACAGCATTATGTAAAGTTATAATGAATCTTTAATATTATTGTTATTCAGTAATTATACTATATAACATTTTTATTCTGTTCTATAATTACAATTAAAGTTGTGGTAATATAATCTACATGTATGTAAAAAAGGTAGTTATCAATACAAACAAATGTACCAGTTTATTTGAGAATCCTTATAAAACTGAAAAAGTTTTATATGTAATGTTTATTTAATCAACTGCTTATGCTGTTAAGTTAATGGACCTTTCCGGTGTTTACAGTTTTATGTAAATTGGTTAACTTGTTATCCAATCGCTACACTGAGATAATACGTAGTCTTTGGTTGACCTGGTTTGCACAAAAGAGCACGTGCTTATCTTTGTGCTACTGTTTGTGAGCAGTTGACCTAGCAATGAATGGAAAAGGTGTGGCTAAATGTTCCGCTACGAAAAACCGGAAAGGTCCATCGTTAAATTGTGAATAGTTCGCTAAGCTTTTGGCTATTATTTTTTTAAGTAAAAAAATATTGGCTATTATTCTATTTGAGCCAGTGTGAGCCCTGTGATGTGTAAGAAGCCAAATAACTCAGTCAGAATATCTGTGGAACTGTATTCCAAGGTTCACCTGGTCCGAGTCCCGGTCAGGCTGCTCATATTTTGCACCCTGTGACACCTTCACTGGCTACCAATTTTGTATGGTTTTCCTTCAGTGTATGAAATGTCTGTTAATGCCTTTATAGGACATAAACAAATGCCTAAATAATTTAAATTACATATAACCAAAGTTCAACAATTTCTGGTGTAGACCATAGAAAAAAACTCATGCTTAAGATGGTGTGTTTGGAAAGTTTGTAAAACTGAGGACCGACATGCAAGTTATGAATGAAAATTGAATAATATGTTGTTAAGATAAATAGGTGATGAAATGGGAAAGATAAAGGATGGTGGCCTGAATATCAGTCTGTAAAGAAATCTAACGCATAAATAACAGACAAATAGACAAGACATGTACATATAATGATATGCAAGTTCTACTAGGTCAAAATAATAAATAAAATGATATTGGTAATACAACCAATGTTGACCACGTGACATGTTGACTATATGACCAACCTATAGAAGAATTAACTAAATTTTCAGGATTTAAACCTTAAGAATTTCAAAGGTACAGTGTAATTATAGATGTTATATCAAATACAATGATTTTCACAATTTCAGTACAAATCCCCAGATGTTACAAAGCGTGATGTTCTTAGTGTCTTCACCACATTCAGTGACTTGAGACCAAAGTTAGATGACTTTGGTAAGTGAACACATTATTGTTTTTTTCAGCCCTGGAAACAGGTTTGACTGTGTTGAAAATCAACAAGTTGCAAGAACAGCCAAATCATGAAAAGAAAAAACGCTTTCAAAAAAATTACAAAATAAGCAAAGGAAACGGGGGAGCTCATTTATTTAAAACAAAAAAGTCACTAATAGGTTAATAGAACTGAAACTGATAGTGATACATTAGTTAAAGAGCGTTTAAACTTTTGAAGAATGCTTCTCAGTTTAAAGCTTTAAGTTTAAAACTTAACCACAAAGCTACTGAAACATTGTTATTGTAACGGTGTAAGAAATTAAGATTTGAATCGACTAGGCTTGTCGGACTACCAGATTGGAATATTCACTAGCCCAAAAGACATTTCACTAGTAGTAGTATGATTCATTTGTTCAAAACAGTTGTTGATATTGCTTCTGAAAATACAGTAGTCTGGACAGGCTTGTTACTGTGAAAAGTTGGTAGTCTTAGGAGAAATTTAGTAGTCGGGAGATATAGGACTACTGCTTATTTCGAACACTGATTGTATTGTAAGCTTTGGAGTTTGTACATGTAATTACATGTACATTTATATACTCAGTCATCTGTGGTGCTTTTGATGTGTTTTTCCTGACACTTAATATGTACATAATGAATGCACCTGTAACACAAACATGAACTTAGACTTTAATTATGGGAAATTAATAATGTGGATGAGAATAATTTAGAAATAATGTCACATTAAGTTTGTATTGAAAAAAAGAAAAAGAAAACAAGCAAAAAATGAAGAGCCCCTTTAAATTTTTATCAAAGATGACTGACATGTTTATGATTCGTTTTAAGTTATCGGGCTTTTTTAACTTTCAGTGTTTAATGATGGTACAAGAAAATCCCTATTACAGTTAGATGGAACTATACCAGTTAATTATAAAGGTACTGTACCACCCTGTTTGTTGTCAAAAGGATTTTTTAAGGAAGTCATTTTTTCATTTACTTTCTCTTTCATTATAAAGTTACATAGTTTGATAATTTTGAACATTTAAATTGGATCATTTAGTATGCTCAAAAATTTTGTAAAGTTTATTAAAGGATAATAATGATAATATATATTATAAAACAGTATATTTATAAACAAAATAATGTTGCATGAAATTTTGTACATGATTTATTTAAACACATAAAAAATTACCAATTAACAAATGAATGTTAAAAGTATAAGTTGACCTAGATCTTGCATAAGTTGTAAATTCATAACTTTAGGACCAACTGTCAAGGGCAATTTTGATACTGTTATCATGATAGGATAGAGTACAAACTTAATCAAAAGCATCTTTAATGTATACTTTTTTGTTTTTTTTTGTTTGGGTTTTACGTCACATCAACACAGTATAGGTCATATCGCGACGTTCCAGCTTTACTGGTGGAGGAAGACGTCAGGTGCCCTTCCGTGCATTATTTCAGGCACGAACGGGCACCTGAGTAGAACCACCGACGTTCCGTAAGCTAGCTGGATAGCTTCCTCACATGAAAGAATCCAAAGTCCCTGTCAGGATTCGAACCCACAGCGGTGAGGGGCAAGTGGTTTGAAGTCAACGACCTTAACCATTCGGCCACGGACGCCCCTTAATGTATACTGAACTGTTGTTTAAATATTACAGGGGCAGTGTATAATATACCAATATGTATATGGATTATGGACACTCATCCATACAATCCCCCTATGGTGTTTGTTAAACCAACACCCACAATGCAGATAAAGTCGGGCAGGAACGTAGATATGAATGGAAAAATTGATCTGCCCTATCTTAGAGAATGGAAATATGTAAGTTACAATATTAAATGATAAATATGTGATTTATGTGTTGAGTTCAAGTTTTTTTGCTAAATTGAATTTTAAGTGACACCAAATACTACAAAGAATAGCCAAGATCATTTTCCTGACTGAATTCGGAATCAAAGGGATTACAGATGTAGTGATTTTAAGTTTAAGACTTGAACCACTCTGCTCAGGAGGTCCCCTAATGAATACAAGTTTTCACAACAATAAGTCCTGCAAAAAAGTTTAAATGTTATGTGGTAGCATTCCACCTTTATAAGTGGTAGATTACCTCAGGTGACCTTCATGCATTATTGCAAGCACAGACAGGCACCCTAGTAGAACTTGTTGTTGGCTAGCTAGACATCTTTCTAATGTAATTAAATGATTTTGTCTGGATCCAAACCCAAAGGGTACAAGGATTTGCATTTACAACCAGAATAGAGTTGGTTCAACATGTATCAGTAGATATTTGTATCTATACAAATTTAATTATGTGCGACTGCATATTTAAAATGTACATTACTATAATCATCACTTCAAAATAGGTTTAAGTAATGAGTGAGACTAAAAAAGTGTTGGAGCACCACACTTAACACTATAAAGATTATACCATAGAAGGCACTTGAATGATTGAATGCTAAAAAGTAAAATTATCACCAGTCAAATTGAACTTTCAGACAGCTACAATGTAATTCATCTCCTCTCACTGATTTCTTTACGAGTATCATAACCATGAATGAAAAATATCTAAGCATCCCAGAAAAAATGATATTTTTTACTTTGTATCATGCATCTAGAGGTAGTTACTGCTTTAACGTATAAGTGAGTTAAATCCTTAAATAATATCCAGCAAATGTTCCCAATTTACAGTTATCTAAAATGATTGCCAGTTGGTTTCTCTGGAAATTATGACTCATACTTTCTGTTGTGATTTTTTTCTCGTAGTGATTACATGTATTATGTAAACAATGAAGTTGTTACAAAGTGATATTTTATTGCAGCCAAATTCGGACCTGATTGGCATGATACAGATATTAACAATAGTGTTTGGCGAGGAACCCCCTGTGTACTCAAGACAACAGCAACAAGCGCCCCCTATCCGCTACCCAAACCAAACACCATACCCACCAGCTGGTCAGTATCATCACTTCTTCTTTCATTATCATCTGTCTCAACACACATCCCATAAGGCAAAACACTGTATTTTTAAATACACTAAACCTATTGAGGTTTTCTTTACTTTGAAGGCACTGAAAACATACTTTCTTGAAATTTTTCCATTTGATATAGGTACATGTATGGACAATAAACTTGTTTTCAAATTTCAGATCATTTGCTATCTTAAATATTTTGCAAAATTATGATTTTTATTGTGTAAAATGATTCAAAACTTAAAAGCATTTAAACAAAAAACAACAACAATAGATTTTTCAATTCAATTCTGAATGTGCCACTTCATTATCTTTTGCATTTTTTCCAATTTAAGCACCCTAGTTGAATAACTACAAAATATGAAAATTTATGTTTTTTATGCATAAGTGCTGGAGTTTATAGAAACACAGTGTTTTCTTAATTATCTATTTTATTTTCATTAAGTTCAAGTGAGGAAATAAGTAACAGATTCAGTAAAGGTTTATTGTTACATGTATTTCTATGAATGGATTTTCAGCGCAGTTATCAATTAAGATTACTGAATTAACATTTTCATAGTCAGTTTTTTTTGTTTTTTTAAATAATATTTGATTTCATATATACTACCTTTATAACAGGAAAACATTTCATTCAAGATAAGTCATGTGAAATGGAAAACATCGACTTATGTGGCAGGAGGTCTCTACAAAAAAGATATTTACCTTTATAATGCTTTTAAGTGTATATTTGAAAATTAAAGGGCATTTTATTTGAGTGAATATCTCAGTAATTGTGTGTACAGTTAGCACAGTTTGATTGACTGTATGTACATCTTCCTTTCAGGAAACAGTTCATTCCCAATGCCAATGCCTGGAATGGGTGGAACAAGTAACACACCCTATCCATCAAATACCCCGTACCCATCCTCAAATGTTGGCTACCCACAAACTAGTAGCTACCCTGGACAATATACAGGTGAGAATACACTTTACTATAGTGAATGGATTTTGTAAATAAATTCTGAAGGTCGATTCAGATATTTATAGACATTTTTAGCTCGACTTTTCGAAGAATATGATAGCTATTGTAGTCGCGTCGGCTCGGCGTCAGCATCCGCGTCTGCGTTGGTTTAAGTTTTTTGTAAAGTCAAATATCTCAATTATTGCTTGAGATATTCAATTGAAACTTTCAATACTTATTTATGGTAACAAGGTTCATCAGATTGACAAGTTGGATAACTCTGCCTACAATATTGACAGAATAATGCCCCTTTTCAACTTAGAAATTTTGGTTAAAGTTTTTTGTAAAGTCAAATATCTCAATTATTGCTTGAGATATTCAATTGAAACTTACAATACTTATTTATAGTAACAAGGTACATAAGATTGACAAGTTTGATAACTCTGCCTACAATATTGACAAAATTATGCCCCTTTGGAACTTAGAAATTTTGGTTAAAGTTTTTTTGTAAAGTCAGATAATTCAATTATTGCTTGAGATATTCAATTGAAATTTAAAATACTTTTTTATAGTAACAATGTACATCAGTTTGCAAAATTGCATTACTCTGCCTGCAATATTTGCAGAATTATTTGCCCCTTTGAAACTTTGAAATTTTGGTTAAATGTTAAAGGTCTTCAAAGATATTTACTTGAAACTTTACACATGCACTTAGGGTCATAATTGGAGGGTCATAATTGTATGTCACTGACCAAGTTCCATAACTCTATCTTGCATTAAGGCTGATTCATATCACTTTTTCTACTTAGTCTCTTGGTTAATGTTTACATGCAAGTTTTACATATCTCAATAACTATTTAAGATATCTATTTAAAACTTCACATATGCATTTAAGGTCATAATTGTAGGTCACTGACAAAGATCCATAAAACATCTTAATAAGAAGCCTTTATACCTTTTCTGTCAAATTTATGTATTCATAGGTAATTAGTATAATTATACTCAATAAAACACCCTTGTGACATTACCTTCCGAATAGTCAAGTCAATTTTGTATAATAAGACTCTCTCTAAGGCCTTTAACATGAATTTATAAAAAAAAAATAGCCCTTTTGTGAACTTAAAAAATTTAACATTATCTTTTACTATCAAGCACTTAGAATAGTCCAGCGTGCTGTCCTACCGACAGCTCTTGTATTTGTTATAGGCACTTATAAGTCTTATTTTTTTAGCTTGACTATTTGATAAGAACAAGTAGAGCTATTGTAGTCACCCGAGCGTTGGCGTAACCACTTATGTTAAAGTTTTTGTAATACCTCAAATATTTTTAAAGTCCATTGACATATGGCTTTGAAACTTTGCACACTTGTTCACCATCATGATCCCAACCTGTAGACAGGAGGAGGTAACTGTATCAAGCATTTTGACAGATTTATGCCCCTTTTTCGACTTAGAATTTTTGTTAAATATATTGCTTAAATATATGCCCCTATGTAGGTAACTTAATTTGTCTTGTTATCCTTCTTTGATTTATTTCTTGAAAATGTTTAAGCAGATATTTACATAAATTTTAAAGAGATTGCCCATGACTAGAAGATGACCTCTTATGATTTTGAGGTCAAAGATCATTGAGAAAAAAGCACAAGTGGCCAGTAGATGACTCCAAATTAGTTCAGGTCATCAGGTCAAAGTCACATATACACTTGGTCTAATAATAAATTAAGTTTCTTCAGCCACAAGTTATTCAAAGTTTACTATAAAAATGACCTTTATGAAATGTAAATAAGCCACTGTGACAGGCAATTAATTGTGGGCATTGGTGTCCTATTGACACATTTCTAGTTTCAACCTTAATATATAATGCTTAAATGCTATTTTTTCATCTTTTTACTTAAACATACACACTAATATTTCAGGATATCAACCACCAACTACTGGTTTCCAAGGTTACCCTAACTATTCAGGAGCACCAGCTTCATCTGGGTACCCAGGAGCAAACAATCCCCCTGCATATAGTCAATCACAAGCTACAAATTACCAATCTACATCTTCAAGTAAGTGTTTAACCATGAACACTGTATTATTAATGTACTTTATGTTTTCGCTATGTTTGTATTGAGTTCCATGGGTGAAAATAGTAATTTTATATTTTGTGTGAAGCAAACAAATTTACACTAAAAATTGCATTTGTTGTTGTGCTGGGTCAAATATGTTTAATATACTCACATGACTGCATGTTACTTAATATTCAGAATATGTTAATAATAGAGCAGAAATACAGGGTCCGAGTATTTGATGTTTCTTGCTGTCTGTGACATTTCCAGTTAGACACCATTACATGTTTGTATGGTAACTTCTTTTGATACCTGAGAAGGAAAAAGCAATAGCCTCTAGGTATCCCCACATTTCATGAGTTTTATAGAATCATGCTTCTTTATTTGACAGACTGAATGTTGTAGGCAAGATTTGAATCAAATAAGTATGTAGTATTTAAATAAGTGGAGTATGAAATCTAAAAATTAGCAGTGTTATGTTGATTAATTTTGTCACTTTTATTTAAGGTCAAGTTTACAATATCTCTGATTATATATGCCAGATTTGAATTTATTATACTTAATTTTTTCTTTAGTTTTTATGGAAGGCAGGTAGTTGTCAGTTAGAATGGTCTACTTTGGTCCTGATTTCCTTAATTATTTCAGAAAATCATCTTAATAAATTATACTTATTATCCCCCGCCAATGGAATCGGGAGGAGGATATAGTTTTGGCGTTGTCCGTCCTTCTGTCCATCCAAATTTCGTTTCCGGAATAGTTCTCTGCAACTACTGACTGGAATTCAACGAAACTTTATGGGAATCATCAATATCAAGAGGTGATGCGCATATCATCAGCTTGTTCCGGTCAGACACTTAAACTCAGAGTTATGGCCCTTGATTAGTTATGTAGTATGCATATAGGGTAAAAATCGTTTCCGCACTACTTCTCTGCAACTACTGGCTGGAATTCAACAAAACTTTATGGGAATCATCAATACCAAGAGGAGATGCGCATATCGTCAGCTTGTTCCGGTCAGACACTTTAACTCAGAGTTATGGCCCTTGATTAGTTATGCAGTATGCATATGGAGTAAAAATCATTTTGCGCTACTTCTCTGCAACTACTGGCTGGAATTCAACGAAACTTTATTGGAACCTTCAATACTAAGAGGAGATGTGCATATCATCGGCTTGTTCGGGTCAGACACTTTAACTCAGAGTTATGGCCCTTGATTAGTTATTTAATATGCATATAGAGTAAGAATTGTTTCCGCACTACTTCTCTGCAACTACTGGCTGGAATTCAACGAAACTTTATGGGAACCTTCAATACCAAGAGGAGGTGAGCATATCGTTGGCTTGTTGAGGTCAGACACTTTAACTCAGAGTTATGGCCCTTGATTAGTTATGCAGTATCCATATAGAAAAATATTTGTTTCCTGGCTACTTCTCTGCTACTACTGGCTGGAATTCAATGAAACTTTATGGGATACTAAGAGGAGATGTGCATATAGTCGCCTTGTTCCAGTCAGATACTTAAACCTCAGATTTATGGCCCTTGATTAATATGTAGTATGCATACATCTCATTGACATTTCCAGATTTTACTATTTAACACAAAGTTATGGCTATGTTATTGCCCTGAATATTTATCAAGTTCAAAGAAAAATACTATTTATGCCATGATTATATAAATAAAGCCTTAAGTCTTCAGTTGTTGTGTTGATAATAACCAGTACTCGATGGGGGATATAAATTCAACGAATTTATTTGTTTTCATCGATTTATTTTACTAATAATAACTGTTACATCCTTATTGCATACATGGTCATAAAAGTTAATGTAGATCAGCAAAATCTAGGTGTACTTGCTATATTTATTGATGGCACAATGTACAAAAATAGGCATAGAGATGTAGTAACAGTCGTGGTGCTATATTGAAATTGATTCCTATCACTGTGGTCCTGATTATTGCATATTTTACCATGATTTTACAGCAGCATCAAATAACGTAGAGGATATTTGTTTAGTTCAGTGTAAGATCGCAATATATTTCACAGAGTGAGCACCAAAAGGTATATTTCATAAGTGGCGCAGTCACAAGTTAAAATGAACTTTTGGTGTTCATGAGGTGACATATAATTCGATCTTACACTAAACATAACAAATTTTCTTCTTATTATATGCAAAGAAACATTTAAAAGACATTAAACAAATTACTAAATGAAAAACACACACAATAATGATACAACGTGACATCATTTAAGACATCACATCTTTTAGTTGGTTTCCAGTACTGTGCAGGCTGGTATTTCACTGAAACAATGTAAGGGCCTTTAATTCAAAACAGTGAAATTGTACAGTGAAATTATAAGTTTTATATTCATTGATATTTCTATAAACCACCAAAAAGCATGTAATAAAGTAGATTAATGTATATTTTTTCCTGACATTACAGCAACATCTAATTACAGTAGATTATTTAGGAAATAGATATCAATTCTGAGTGCATTGTTGTAGAATAATGCACGGTTTGAGTTCAAATGCGTAGTAATATAATCACGAAGGCCGATAGGCCTGAGTGATAAATTACAAAGCGTTTGAACGAAAAACGTGCATTATTATACAATAATGCACTAAGAATTAATATCTATTTCCATTCTAACACGTCAAGAAAAAATATAATTATTATTATAAAGTTGGACTTTATGTTTGGCGGTTAAATTTGTTTTCGCCTCAGAGTTGCTAATAGAAACGTTCTTTAAAGGCCATTCCAGTGGGTTGAAAAAAACTGTCGTTAAATCTACCGTGTGTAGAAACATTTTGAGAATAACGAATTTTGAAAACGTTGATAAAACTTTGTTTGGTTATTTTATTTCAGTCTATAATTTTCCAAGCGAAATACAAATTATCAAAAGTGAAATATATGTAAAACTTAACTCGTCTGCGACGTTAAAATAACGTACTTGATTTTGATTGTTTTGCACGTGCTGTTTGGCGCTAGATTGTGACGTCACATAAACAACACTTTAAACGTCTGTACAGCGTTAACGACTGAATTAAAGATGTTGGTGTTCGGATTTATTTTCTTAGTTAGACCATTTTCTTTCATTCTAGATAGTTTTCACAACAAAATTCGACAATAACTTGTTTAATTTACCAGATTTTTCAAACAAAATGGCGCCCTTAATGTGAAAATACACAGGGAGGTAATAAGAACGGCGAGTGCATGGTTGCAGAAAAATGCACGCTTCGGGCCTTCTTTGTTTATATAGAAAAAATTCCGATAGTGTTAGAATGTATATTTTATCCTGACATTACATCAGCATCAAATTACAGTTGATTATTGTATATTTTATCCTGACATTACAGCAGCATCAAATTACAGTAGGTTATTGTACATTTTATCCTGACATTCCAGCAGAATGAAATTACAGTAGATTATTGTATATATTATCCTGACATTGCAGCAGCATAGAATTACAGTAGATTATTGTATATTTTATCCTGACATTACAGCAGCATTCAATTAACGGTAGATTATTGTATATTTTATCCTGACATTACAGCAGCATCAAATTACAGTAGATTATTGTATATTTTATCCTGACATTACAGCAGCATCAAATTGCAGTAGATTATTGTATATTTTATACTGACATTACAGCAGCATCAAATTACAGTAGATTATTGTATATTTATACCCCCGCACAACAAAGTTGTAAGGGGGGTATACTGGAATCAGCTCGTCCGTCCGGCCGTCCTTCCGGCCGTCCGTCCGTCGGTTTTTTCTTGTCAGCCCAATAACTTATGATTCCTTTGACCCTTAGTCTTCATATTTGGCATGGAGGTTAGTCATGATTAGTAGATGACCCGATTGATTTTGAGGTCACTAGGTCAAAGGTCAAGGTCACAGGGGCCTTGACTTCAAAAAGCTTGTCCGCCCAATAACTTAAGATTCCTTTGACCTTTAGTCTTCATATTTGGCATGGAGGTTAGTCATGATTAGTAGATGACCCCTATTGATTTTGAGGTCACTAGGTCAAAGGTCAAGGTCACAGGGGCCTTGACTTCAAAAAGCTTGTCCGTCCAATAACTTAAGATTCCTTTGACCCTTAGTCTTCATATTTGGCATGGAGGTTAGTCATGATTAGTAGATGACCCCTATTGATTTTGAGGTCACTAGGTCAAAGGTCAAGGTCACAGTGGCCTTGACTTCAAAAAGCTTGTCCGTCCAAAAACTTAAGATTCCTTTGACCCTTAGTCTTCATATTTGGCATGGAGGTTAGTCATGATTAGTAGATGACCCCTATTGATTTTGAGGTCACTAGGTCAAAGGTCAAGGTCACAGGGGCCTTGACTTCAAAAAGCTTGTCCGCCCAATAACTTAAGATTCCTTTGACCCTTAGTCTTCATATTTGGCTTGGAGGTTAGTCATGATTAGTAGATGACCCCTATTGATTTTGAGGTCACTAGGTCAAAGGTCAAGGTCACAGGGGCCTTGACTTCAAAAAGCTTGTCCGTACAATAACTTAAGATTCCTTTGACCCTTAGTCTTCATATTT
This sequence comes from Ruditapes philippinarum, assembly GCF_026571515.1. Classification (NCBI taxonomy): domain Eukaryota; kingdom Metazoa; phylum Mollusca; class Bivalvia; order Venerida; family Veneridae; genus Ruditapes; species Ruditapes philippinarum. The sequence goes on from NW_026862943.1 coordinate 26,525, forward strand.
GGCATGGAGGTTAGTCATGATTAGTAGATGACCCCTATTGATTTTGAGGTCACTAGGTCAAAGGTCAAGGTCACAGTGGCCTTGACTTCAAAAAGCTTGTCCGTCCAATAACTTAAGATTCCTTTGACCCTTAGTCTTCATATTTGGCATGGAGGTTAGTCATGATTAGTAGATGACCCCTATTGATTTTGAGGTCACTAGGTCAAAGGTCAAGGTCACAGGGGCCTTGACTTCAAAAAGCTTGTATGCCCAATAACTTAAGATTCCTTTGACCTACAGTTTTCATATTTGGCATGGAGGTAAGTCATGATTAATAGATGACCCCTATTGATTTTGATGTCACCAGGTCAAAGGTCACAGGGGCCTTGACTTCAAAAAGCTTGTCCGCCCATTAACTTAAGATTCCTTTGACCTAAAGTTGTCATATTTGGCATGGAGGTTAGTCATGATTAGTAGATGACCCCTATTGATTTTGAGGTCACCAGGTCAAAGGTCAAGGTCACAGGGACTTTGACTTCAAAAACTTTGTCTGCCCAATAACTTTAGATTCCTTTGACCCACAGTCTTCATATTTGGCATGGATGTTGATCATAATTAGTAGATGACCCCTTTTGATTTTGAGGTCACTGGATCAAAGGTCAAGGTCATAGGGACTTTGACTTCAAAAAGTTTGCCTACCCATTAACTTAAGATTCCTTTGACCCACAGTCTTCATATTTGGTATGGATGTTGATCATGACTATAAGGTGACCCCTATTGATTTTGAGGTCACTGGGTCAAAGGTCAAGGTCACAGGGACCTTGACAAAAAAAAGCTTTTCTTTTCAATTGCTAAAGAATGTCCTGTCAGCAATGAATTGATTTTGACATTTTCACATTTGAAGCATGTAGAATACATAACTTAGCAATGCACTGGCTTAGTAACCTCAGATTTGGCAGGGAGGTTGTCCTTGAGCTCTAAATGGCCACTGTTGATTCTGACAAAGTGGTATGCGGGGGTATTCAAGCCATGATAGTGGCAGTTCTAGTTTATCCTGACATTACAGCAGCATCTAATTGCAGTAGATTATTGTATATTTTATCCTGACATTACAGCAGCATTGAATTACAGTAGATTATTGTATATTTTATCCTGACATTACAGCAGCATCAAATTACAGTAGATTATTGTATATTTTATCCTGACATTACAGCAGCATCAAATTACAGTAGATTATTGTATATTTTATCCTGACATTACAGCAGCATCAAATTACAGTAGATTATTGTATATTTTATCCTGACATTACAGCAGCATCAAATTACAGTAGATAATTGTATATTTTATCCTGACATTACAGCAACATCTAATTGCAGTAGATTATTGTATATTTTATCCTGACATTACAGCAGCATCAAATTACAGTAGATTATTGTATATTTTATCCTGACATTACAGTAGCATTGAATTACAGTAGATTATTGTATATTTTATCCTAACATTACAGCATCATCTAATTACAGTAGATTACTGTATATTTTTCCTAACATTACAGCAGCATCAAATTACATTAGATTATTATATATTTTACCCTGACATTACAGCAGCATCAAATTACAGTGGAAGTGGTACTAACACAGTGACAGAGGAACATTTAAAAGCATCGCTGTTGTCTGCAGTTGAGGACAAAATAAAATGGAGGCTGAAAGAGACATTTGCTCAAGCACAGGTCATATATGTTTACTTACTGTAGTCATCATTTGTTCATTCATTAACACTTTCGTTTTAATTTACTAAATGTTATGTTTGCCCATTCTTATTATATCTGTTTAACCGTTTGTCTGCTGGCACCAATATATGTTACCCATGTGACCAGTATGACCAAGGGTCAGTGGACACATCCATACCGTCTGATTATGATCATAGTCTGCTCTGTGCAGGTGAATGTAAAAGAATTTTTTTACAATATTCATTGGTGAATGATTTTATCCTTAATTCCAACTTGCCATCTGAAATTCAATTGCCAAACGCCTTGAAAGCCAGACCACGAAGATTGGCTGTATAATCAAACACTTATCTTTATTCATTTAAGATTTCTCTGTCATATTTTTAGATCATGCAGAGTTTATATAAATCCTATGAAACGATGTTCCTGTAGTGATTGTCTTTAACCATTAGGCTGCTGGTGGCAACTGAATGTTGCAACAACTGTAGACCAAGATCAGTCGGCATATCCTAGCTATCTCATTATGACATACACTGTTCAGTATTTTGAAATTTTAATGGTTTTGTCCAAATTGAAGGATTTACTAGTCCATTTAAGATAAAGTATTATAAGTTCACAAAATTTATGTTTTAACTAGTAGGACATTTCATAAGAATAATTTTGCACTTACAGGCTGAAATGGATGTTTTGTATAAAACACAGGCAGACTTGCTGAAGGGTAAAGATAAACTGGAAACAATGATCAAAGATTTGGAAAAAGAAAAGGTTTGTAGATCATTGTTGTATATGGAGTACAGCATTCATGGCTGTAAATTATTATTCCCAAGCATTGATGAATTGGATAGGGCTTTGGGAAATCTGTTTTTACCCAATCTTGGCCATATCATTTATATTCTATGCACTAAACCTTCAGTCTTGATCTGTAACTTATTGAAATATGACCTTGACTTTAAAAATAAATTTGCTGTCATTACAATATTAAATTTAGTAAAACATACATTGGTCATTAATTTTAAAGATTTTTAGCATGACTAATTCGCAGAATAATAAGGGTTAATGCCGTTACCCATTTGTTGATGTCTCTGTGTTCAAGCTTTTAGCTCACCTGAGCTTGCTCATCTTTTTGCTCGCATTTTTGCCTCAATCATCATCAAACTTGGTCAAGATGCTTATCTAGTTGAAAGCTCGGAAGAGTGCGAACATGGCACATCTCGGATGAAAAACTAGGTCACAAGAGCTAAAAATTAAAAAACCTTGTGAACACTCTAGAGGTCACATTTTTGACCCAATCATCATCATACTTGGTCAGGATGTTTGTCAAGGTGATAGCTTGGATGAGTTTGAACATGGGTCATCTCTGATGAAAAAGTAGGTCACAGGAGCTATAAATTGAAAAACCTTGTGAACACTAGTGGTCACATTTTTTAGCCAATCGTCATCAAACTTTTTCAGAATGCTTGTCTAGTCAACTGCTTGGATGAGTTCTAACATGGGTCATCTCTGATGAAAAACTAGGTCACTGGAGCTATTAATAGAAAAACCTTGTTAACACTCTAGTGGTCACATTTTTGCATCAATCATCATCAAACTTGGTCAAGATGATTGTCTAGGTGATAGCTCGGATGAGTTCGAACGTGGGTCATCTTGGATGAAAAAGTAGGTCACCGGAGCTAAAAATAGAAAAACCTTGTTAACACTCTAGCGGTCACATTTTTAGCTCGACTTTTCTATGAAAAGGGGAGCTATCCTACTCGCCCCGGTGTCGGCGTCGGCGTCGGCGTCACACCTTGGTTAAGTTTTTCGTACCACCCCACTTTATTTCAGAAGTATTACAAGTATGGCTTTGAAACTTACCATACTTGTTCACCATCATAACCTCCATCTACAGACAAGAGTACATAACTCTGTCAAGGTTTTTGACAGAATTATGGCCCTTTTTTGACTTAGAAAGTGTATTGAGCTTGGTTAAGTTTTTTGTACCACCTCACTTTATTTCAAAACCATTGGAGGTATTGCTTTGAAACTGACCATACTTGTTTACCATCACGACCTTCATCAACAGACAAGAGGACATAACTCTGTCAAGGTTTTTGACAGAATTATGCCCCTTTTTGACTTAGAAAATACATTGAATATGGGTAAAATCCACTTATTGCCTTAACCCTTTGAGATATTGCTTTGAAACTTTTAATGCTATTTCACATCATTACCCCCATCTGTACGCAAGAGAAGGTAACTCTGTCAAGGATTTGTTTTAAAAATTAAGGCCTTTTATCGACTTAGAATCTTGGTTAAGTTTTTAGTACCAGTCCACTTTTTGACTGAACTGTTTGAGATATTAATTTGAAAGTTGGAATACTTGTTTACAATCATGATTCCCAAACATGTCCAGGAGAAGGTAATTCTGTCAAAGATTTTATTTGAATTATGGCCCTTAACTGTCAATGTTTTGTATTATAGGCAAGCACTAAAAAACTTAAAAAATCTAAAAAAATTCATTCCTATCCACTTGTTCACTTTACCATAAATTATGTCATAATAAAATAATTCTTCACTAAATATCTTAATGCTCATGGCCATTGTTCACTTTAAAAATACAGAGATTCTTGTATTGCCTTTTACTGCAAAAACTTTTTTTATTGGCAAGCAATAAAAAAGTCGAGCGCGCTGTCTTACGGACAGCTCTTGTTGCATCAGTTATCATCAAACTTGGTCAGGATTTTTGTCTAGGTGATAGCTAGGATGAGTTTGAACATGGGTCATCTCGGATGAAAAAAGTAGGTCACCGGAGCTAAAAATAGAAAGACCTTGTTAACACTCTAGCGGTCACATTTTTGCATCAATCATCATCAAACTTGATCAAGATGCTTGTCTAGGTGATTGCTCGGATGAGTTCGAACATGGGTCATCTCAGATGAAAAACTAGGTCACAGGAGCTAAAAATAGAAAAACCTTGTTAACACTCTAGTGGTCACAATTTTGACTCAATTGTCATCAAACTTTGTCAGGAAACTTGTCTAGGTCATTGCTTGGAATAAATCGAACATGGGACATCTCGGATGAAAAACTAGGCCACAGGAGCTAAAAATAGAAAAATCTTGTTAACACACTAGTGGCTACTGTTGTGATCCAAATATTCTGTTAATTGGTCTGAAAGTTTGTTTTAATGATTTCTAAGTCAAGATCGAACATGGGTCATCTTGGATGAAAAACTAGGTCACACCGCCCAAATATGGAAAAACCTTGTTAACATTCTAGTGGTCACATTTTTGACTCAATTATCATCAACTTTTGTCAGGATGCTTGTCTAGGTAATTGTTTGGATGAGTTTGAAATCGATGTGAAACTAGGTCACCGGAGCTAAAAATAGAAAAATCTTGTTAACACTCTAGTTGCTACTGTTTTGATCCAAGTATCCTGGAAATTGGTCTGAAAGTTTGTTTTGATGATTTCTAGGTCAAGTTTGAATATGTGTCACCTGGGTAAAAAACTAGGTCGCACTGCTCAAATATGGATAATCCTTGTTATCACTGTAGTGGTCATATTTTTGACTCACCTGTCATGAGACTTGGTCAGAATGCTTGTCTAGGTAATTGTTTGGATGAGTTTGATAAGTCAGGTGAGCGATCTAGGGCCATCATGGCCCTCTTGTTTCAAATAAGCTGGTATCTCCATAACTACTGAAGGGAATGGATTGAAACTTCACACACTTGTTCTCTGTGATTATCTTACATGATTGGCATAAGTCCAATAACTCTGATTTGCTTTTTTGCATAATTATGCCCCTTTTTCCACTTAAAAATTCTTGGTTAAGAATATGCATTTAAGCTGGTATTTCCATAACTACTGAAGGGAATGAATTGAAACTTCACACACTTGTTCTCTGTGATTATCTTACATGATTGGCATAATTCCCATAACTCTTACTTTTTTTTTCATAATTATGCCCCTTTTTTCAGCTTAGAAATTCTTGGGAAAGGTTTTGCTTGTAAGCTGGTATATCCATAACCACTGAAGGGTCTGTGCCTTTTTTGGGACATTTTATTCAGTCATGATAATAAAGCAGTGATTTACTCAATAAAACATCTTAATAACAAGCCTTTGTACCTTTTCGGACAATTTTATGTATTCATATTGGTAAGCATTATTATACTCAATAAAACACACTTGTGACAACTTTTTCAAATAGTTGAGCATTACTGTCTTCGGACAGTTCTTTACAAAGCTTAAACCTGTTGAAGCTGACAGTGATAAGCCTCCACATTCGTGCAATCAGTGTAGGCTCGATACTGTTGGCTGTTAATTTTCATCTTGATATCCCTTACATACCATTCCCTAATTGACAATGGTCAATTCCAAAAATATGGAAGTTGGACAAGTTCCTTAAATAAATTCAGGTTTAGACTTGAGACTTTTGATTGTAGCTTGATGAAATTCAAGTGAGGATATAATTAACACATTATCTAAAGGATTGGCACAAAACCAATATTCCAAATTGTCATATAATTAAGAAATTGTTTATATCTGCCAAAGTTAAAGGATTGCTATTGACAATGTTGATATTAATTGTATTAAAGGCATTTTTAATTCTCATTAATTTTCATTTGCACATACATTATTTTACAGTCGGAGATAGGAGCAAATATCATATTATTGAAACAGAAGGATGGTGAAGTTAAAGAGACATTATCTCGCCTCGAGAACCAAGACCAGATAAATATTGATGATGCTGTTGTTACTACTGCACCACTTTATAGACAGTAAGTATTGGTTTAACTGTGCATTTAATCACTGACTTAGCTCTATAAGGAGATCATTGGGTCCAGGAGGGTGCTGGTTCAATCATCAGGGGATGCAAAATTTCACTATGATCATTGGGCTCAGACATTGACTCTATAGATCATTAATCTTACACTCACAGCTGATTCAGAAATCATGTAGGATTAGTAGATGGTAACTTGATTAAATTTGTAATTACTGATTTTTTATCCAGGGAAACTGGTTTGGTGAACAAACTGTACAGATAGGTACAAAAATGTGTTAAAATTGGATTAAAAACCAGAAAAACAAAGGACAACTAATACCATTGGGTCAGGTGGACTGTTGTTTAAGGTGTTAGCCACTCAATCAATGTTGTGGATGTGATCCCTACTCTGGCCTCACCAGTACGGAGTAATCCTAGGAAACGAGCTTGAGATGTATTCAAATTGAAGTCACTCAAGATTTTGTCACAACTGATCTTCAGAAAATATTTTCAAACGATATTTCCTGTGTTAAAGATGAATGCCTCCAGTTGAAAGAAATATATAAGTGTATGAAGAATAATAAATACTGTCTAAGAAATGTATGAAAATTCAGATGCCAAGTTACAGAAGGTTTGAGTTATATTGGAAATAACAATTTTGAAAATCATAATTCTACCTTATTACTGCAAGGAAGGACTATTCCTTGATATTTCAATACGTCATAGGTATTTTCCAGGGAATTTGCAAAAATCTATATATCTGAACTGATGTAAAAATACATGCAGTTTTACGATCATGAACAAAGTTTGTAGACTTTTTGTTTCCACTTATAATAATGTTATTATTTATCTAACAGATTGTTGAAAGCATTTGCAGAAGAGCAGGCCATAGAGGATGCTATATACTATCTAAGTGAAGCGTTACGGAAAGATGTGATAGATCTTGAAGTCTTTTTGAAGGTGTGTAGATCAATTATTTATTTAGATATTTTTACATGTTTGAGTGCTTATCTACAGAGCAGAACATACCACTGTAAATACTGTAAATGTCAGGAATGACTGTATTATGTAGTATCTGATAATACACGTGTAGTAATTTCTGCCAGTCTTTTCTGCCAGCATCAATTATGCTTCTTGAATGTTTTTGATGGAACATTATAGTTGCTCATTTGTCCTCTCATCCATTGTATTTAGAGTGCTTGGTTCCTGTGTTGGGCCCCGGCCCATATTTATAAAGTCAAAATAAAGGTCATGGAGGCCAAGCATAGATTGTCTTGCTCTTTATTATGCTATGGTCATGATTTTAGGATCGTGAAAGTTGCAACACAGAGCACCAATAGGTGTTGAAAGATATGCTGTTCATGATATGATTTAATTTTCATTGAATGTTTGTTGTGCCCAATCAAATTTCTTACTTTTATATGGCTAATAATCAGTTGCAAACTCATAAAGAGAGCTTCATAAGTAAAGTGGTTCAGGTTACATATTTGATAAATCTCAAAACCTGCTGAGAATGATGAACTATCAGTGAAAACTTATTTCCTTGTATTTAAAGTCCAAGGTTAACAGTATCATTCTAGTTTTACTTCTGTGATTTTAGTATGGTGAACATGTCAGACATAATTCATGGAAGGGTATCTAGATATATGTATCTCTTTACTACTTAGATTTGAGTATGCCCATAAATTTCATCTTTTGTATGACATAAAGCCCAACAAAAAATACCAAAATAAACACGTATTTAACTGAAGAAAAGCAATAGATATGAGCAAACAGAAATTGTATATAATGATCTTCAGTACTGGATAAAAAAGATACTGAAATATGAGGTAATTTTTTAAACATTTATAAGTCTTACTTGCCTTTAAAGCTTCTGTTTTTAACCAAACTATTTTAGAATTAGTTGAGGATACGGAACGTCGGTGGTTCTACTCAGGTGCCCGTTTGTGCCTGAAATAATGTACGGAAGGGCACCTGAGGTCTTCCTCCACCAGTAAAGCTGGAACATCGCGATATGACCTATACTGTGTCGATGTGACGTAAAACCCAAAACAAAAAAAAAAAACAAAAAAAAAAGTTGAGGATACAATTGCAAAGAAAACTATAGTCAAATATTGTAACCAAGAATTGTCAATTTGAAAACTATGAAGTACTAAAATACATTTTAATATCAGCACATCAATCAATCTAAGCATTTTATTTGCAGAGAGTTCGAGAGTTGTCAAGAAAACAGTTCATGTTACGAGCGTTGATACAAAAATGTCGGGAGAAGGCTGGATTACCTCCCTTGGCATGAGCGTAGAAATGATAACTAGACTATATTATGGTGTTGATCACATATACAAGAGTGTGATATTTGTTGACCAAAAATTATCCCATACTAGACAACAGCTGTGACACGTTACATATAAAATAATATACATGTATATCTGATAATTGATTTCACTATTGGGACAGGAATAAAAGCTATGGGAGCGGGGCTGGATGTATTTTATTTTTGTTATTGATTACGTGTGTCATTTAGATAATTTGTTTTATATACAAATTTTCTATTTGAAAAGGTAAAATGCTTTATTTTATAAATATATAAATCTGAGTTAAATTGAAAAATTTAGGGTTTCTTTTTTTCGTAATATTACCCATAGTTATGTTTTCTTTACCAGTGAAAAAAACAAATATTTTCAAAATGTATTCTCGGTAAAAAATATATCAGTACAAAGTCTTTATTGATAATATATCTCAAGTTCTCCCTTTACCCGTTATAAGAAAAGTAATTAACCTTTGCCACCAGTATAGAGCCAGACCAACCTGTACATCCTTGCAGTCTTACCAGGCTCGTAACTATTGGTCAACTTTAAATTTTCATCTTGATCTCCCCAAATTTGATAATGGACTGTTCATAAAATGGAAGCTGGATAAGTCCATTTAAGAAATTCCAGTTAAGTGATTATGTTATTGATGCTATGCATGTTGCTTTTTGTTGGCATATTATTATTGTAAAAGTGCTCCCTTTTCTCTCTGCATATAAACATGTAAATTTGCTAGTCAGTGCATTCAAGAAATTTCATATTTTTGGGTTTATTTTAATTTTTGTTTCAAATTTCATTAATTTTTTTTATACATGAGGACATTTACTTTCTAGATGGTAGAAAAATAACATAGGTAACAATGTCTATTTTGGGTGCTTTCTAACATCACAATTTTTAGAAAATTTGTGGTATTATCTTCAAGTATTACACAATGTAAATTGCATGTCAGAAATCAGTATAGAACTATGAAATACATGTATATATGGTGGTCTACCAAGCTTTTAGTTTCTTGATACATGCACAGGGACCCAGCACAGTGTTGGGATAGTGTAAAAAAAGTAATTCTAGAAAAAAAGATATACTGTATATATAATATATAGACTATATATTATATATACAGTATATATTTTTTTCTAGAATTACTTTTTTTACACTATCCCAACACTGTGCTGGGTCCCTGTGGATACATGTACATCTGGTCAATTTATAGTTTCTTATGAAATTTAAACAAAGTGCTACTTCCACCTAATTTTGAAATAAATTTGATATAACATTTCAGCAAGAAATTATATCAAAATCATCTATATATTTGGAAGATTTTCATAGCCCATCTTGTGGGTTCTTATTTCAACGTTTAGTAAAATGTAGTAGCCCTCAATATTACAGGACAATTATATTTCAAATTTTATTAATTTATTATTCTTTTTATGAAGGATTGGTATGTTAATAAGATGTATGAATATCTAAATTAACTATTATTCATGTATTTTGCATGAATAAATGATTAATATCATATACATTTGTAACGTCTCTTATTTTTAAGAGATTTGATAATTGTTTTTGGTTAGTGGTACTTAATTTGTTACTGAGAAAATGTAGTAGATTTCTTTTTCAAATGGCAAGGTATATTTGCCATCAAAATGTCTGCACTTTTTTGTTTGTACTATTTTTACCCCCAAAAACTTTCTGTGTATGTATACTAAATGAAGACATTATTGTTAATTTATGTGTATATATTAAAATTTTTATAACAAATTTGTGTATGTGTTCTGTAAATAACGGTAAATACATATACTTAAGCAATAAGCCCTGCTGGTCATTATGAATCAGATCTCTATTATCTTTCAGTTTGTTCGCTGGTTTTAATTCCAATTTAAAACATGTTTTAGTCATACCTTGGTGGACAATCCACCGAACTGGGTTTCCTGGATAACTAACCAGTAGTTTCCAATTTCTCCGAAAGTGACCAACTACTGTGACATGATTTCTGAATCAGTGGTATGGGAAATTAAACCATTGGTCTCAATGACCTAGATAAACTGTCCCAGAGAAATTACACCTCACCAAGGACCTCTTGATTATCTAGCCAATGCTTTCCCCCAATGAGCTAAGCTGATAAACTGTATAGATTATAGTACTTGCTTGTAGCAAAATATCCAATGAAATAATATTGCGTCACTGAAATACTGCAAGCCCATTGCTATCACATACCATTTACTCACATTCCTGGCTTCCTGAAGTTGCTAAAAACTTTACCGTACCAAATATAGTTAAGGAGAGCTGTCCTACTCACCTTCGTGTCTGTCTCCAGATTTTTTAGTGAAATTTCTCGAAGGATTTTCTTCAGACTTCAAATATGAATTCCTTATTATCACCAACAAGTGACAAGGTACTTAACTATAGCACCAATGTTTCAAAAGTTATCAACCTATCAAACATAAAATTTCCTTATTCGTTTTTCCACTGTAACTTCTTTATTAGTCCCCTACCGGTTTACCGGAGGGGACTTTAGGTTTACCCTCCGTCCGTCTGTCTGTCCGTCCGTCAGTCCGTCCACAAAACTGGATCCCGCGATAACACAAAAAGTACTGAAAATATTTTAATGAAACTTGATATATGGATAGATGGCAGTATGGAGATTATGCACGTCTTTTTCTTTTCTTCCTATGTTGAAAATTCTGGTTGCTATGGCAACAAATAGACTGAAAATATGGCAAATTTTACACATAACCTGGATCCCGCAATAACGCAAAAAGTACTGAAAATATTTTTATGAAACTTGATATATGGATAGATGGCAGTATGGAGATTATGCACGTCTTTTTCTTTTCTTCCTATGTTGAAAATTCTGGTTGCTATGGCAACAAATAGACTGAAAATATGGCAAATTTTACACATAACCTGGATCCAGTGATAACACAAAAAGTACTGAAAATATGTTTATGAAACTTGACATATGGGTATATGGCAGTATGGAAATTATGCACATCCTTTTCTTATCTTCCTATGTTGAACATTCTGGTTGCTATGGCAACAAATAGACTGAAGTTCAAGATTTCTGATTCTAGTTTTTAAATTTTTTCACTATAAGTTCTTTATTTCTTAAGGTATTTCATTCAAACTTTAAATATAAGTTGCTTGTAATCAACCACATCGTATGTGACAAGGTTTACAACTCTAGCACAAAATTTATCAGAATTACCTCCCTTGAACTTAAAATTTTCATGAAAAAAACATTGTTTTTTTTTTTAATAACTTCTTTTTCTGAATGTATCTACTTCAAACTTCATATAAATGTTTCTTATTATCACTCAACATTTGTGAGTGTTCAATACTCTAGCAAGACTATTTCCAGAATTATGCCCCTTTTGAACTTAGATTTTTTTTTTGAGAAATTGGTAATTTTTACTCCAACTTCTTCAATCATGATAGGATTTTAAAAATGTTATATTTTGATAACAGGGATGTTTAAAAAATAACTTTAGAGTGTCCTTCAGTCCGTCTGTACATAAAAACTGTTTCCTGTGATCACTTTTAAAGAACTTTTTCAACAAATTTACTTAAAATAGGAACATAAGTGAATGGCCAATGGCCCTTCAGAATGTTGCTTGGGCTCTTACCGGTAGGGGACTTATGGATTGCTTGCAATACTATGATAATTGCTTGTTTCTTGAGTTATTCACTCCAAATATATGTTCCTTGTCAACATATTAGGTTCGTATCTCTAGAATCAGTATTTCCAGAATTATCTCCAATTAAACATAAAATTTTCTTAAAGAATATTTAATTTTAACTATAACTTCTTTATTTCTGGAGGTATTCACTTTATCTTTTAATATATGTGTCTTATCATCCTATTACAATTGCACTTCTTTTTTTACTCCCAACTTTTCTTTCATCTTAGATTTTCTTCAAAGTTTAATTCATTTTATGTTTTTAACAACACCTACATCTTTGTTGCCAATGGCATCTACTAAAGACTTCACATGTTTGACTAGGTATGACAGTTTACTTCTTGCCATATTTGTTACGGAAGGGATTTACTTAAGATTTTGTTTCAAAATTTCTAATATTTTCCGTTTTCCTTTTATTGACATGGTCAGGTACATGTTATGTTTTGGGAAGAAGTTGAACATCTGGGAGCTTTCTTGGTAATGATACAGAAATATATTTATATCATAATTGTTTTTCTCATTGTGTCTGTCTCTACTGTGTCCAGTATTTAAAAGTTGAAATCTGCTGTCTTATCAGGGATCACATCTTCATTCTTACACCTGTCCCTTCCAACAGACGAACCCAAAACTCGAGGTTTGGCAAGACATTGCTTGGAATATTGTAATACCAGAATCGAATAGGAAGTATATAAATTTTGGCAGCATGAGTTTCTGATAATCTAAGGATTTTGTTTGCTGCTGGGGTTATTGTCATCCCACTTATCTTCGAATATACTAGAAGGTACCCACACATGTAAAATGAACTCAATGGTACCCTAAAATACTGAGCACCCCCCCCAAAATACTAGTATGATATAACCTAAAGAAAAACTCCAGGGTTCTTGTATTACCCGATACCAAAAAGTATTTCCATCATGGCATGTTTTTTCCAGTGTAGCAATTATACTTTAATGCCCGCTGGGTGCCTTCAAGTAGTATCCAAGGCGACAAAAACACCAACATCTCTAGCTGCACTGGTTCAAACCTGCCCAGGGCAAGCAGAAACTACTTTACATCACCTAATTTACATCACCAAAATGCAAGAGCCACATTTTCGTACGGGTAGATCAGGTGTTTGACAAGCCCAAAAGTGCTCGAAAGTGGAAAATAAGATTACCAAATGACAAAGTTATGGACTGGACACGAAAGTGTGACGGACAGACAGACGGACGGAGCCTATTTCTATATCCCCCTTTTTTCTTCGAAAAGGCGGGGGACAATTAGTTGTTCCATTTGAAATTCATTTCATTTTCAGAAACCAAGGTGTTTCGCTACTTATTTTTCACAGGCCACTTTGGCTAGTTACTTGGAAATTTTACAAGATGGTAACACAAAATAAACAATATTCAACATACAAATTCTTTAATTCCTCAAACAAATTTTTGTTTAAATATCAACTCTTACATTTTTGTCAATCTCTCAAAATGAAGTCTATAAAAAGTTCCATGTTCACTTTTAATGAAGAAATTATTTTGGCATCGAAAACCAAAACCATACATGGTACGAACTTTCTGTGATGAAAATTGAAATAATTTCGTATTTGTAAACACAATATTAAACTATGTTATCATCATAAAACAACTACAGTTAGTGATTTCTCCGTTATTTAAATAGATGCTGTGGCCGACAAGCCCTTCAATGTGCGAATACAGCTTGCAATGCTGTCTTTCTCCTGCTGTGGTGTGATTCCTTTTTTCACACTGTTCACAATCCAGTTTACCATATGGGTCTGCTCAAAAGATCGAACTGTGTGTTCCAAATCTGCCTGGTACTCCTGTAAAATCATTTTTCATGATTTAAATTTCTGATCATAATGTATTTCCATTTCATAAAGTCAACAGTGAAAAAAACCTGGTTAAAGCAAGATGGATTAACATCTGCCACCAGTATAAAACATCAGTGCAGTCTGGTCGAGTTCTATACTGTTAGCAGACTAACTTCAATCTCCAATTAAAGGACAGTTCAAAAATTGGAAGGTGGTCAAGTCCATTTCAACTAGAACTGTGTCCAAAGGACACGGATGCCCCCACTGACAACATATATATGGTATATAGTGAAAAAATCAACAAAGGGCCATAATTCTGTTAAATTTGGTCGCAGCAAAAATTCATTCCTTTACTACCATCTACACATTAAGGTTGTTCATCCCTGGAAGTTTAAGCAAAATCTGCCATCCGGTTTAAGAGGAGTTGCGTTCACAAAATTTCTATATGGTATATAGTGAAAAAATCAACAAAGGGCCATAATTCTGTTAAATTTGGTCACAGCAAAAATTCCTTCCTTTACTATCATCTACACATTAGGGTTGTTCATCCCTGGAAGTTTAAGCAAAATCTGCCATCCGGTTTAAGAAGGAGTTGCGTTAACAAAATTTCTATATGGTATATAGTGAAAAAATCAACAAAGGGCCATAATTCTGTTAAATTTGGTCACAGCAAAAATTCCTTCCTTTACTACCATCTACACATTAGGGTTGTTCATCCCTGGAAGTTTAAGCAAAATCTGCCATCCGGTTTAAGAGGAGTTGCGTTCACAAAATTTTTACATGGTATATAGTGAAAAAATCAACAAAGGGCCATAATTCTGTTAAATTTGGTCTCAGCAAAAATTCCTTCCTTTACTACCATCTACACATTAAGGTTGTTCATCCCTGGAAGTTTAAGCAAAATCTGCCATCCGGTTTAAGAGGAGTTGCGTTCACAAGATTTCGGGACGTACGGACAGACGGACGGACGGACAGACAGACGGACAAGTGCAACGCTATATGCTCCCACTCTGTGGGGGCATAAAAATTCTGCACATTAAGGGTTTGTTAAGTAATAAAGTACAATTCAATATCAAAAGAGGGACATGCTTATATATCAGATGTATAGAGGTGAAGAAGATTTAAACAGCTATCTGAGGATACAACATCTAGTGTTTGAAATAGATTCTGTACATGTATATTTTGCAAGTTACAGAGAGCTCTTTAAGGTTACCATTAAAGTTAACTTGGCAATTTTTGGCCTGGTTTAAGACAGAATTTTAGTTTTTTAATCCAGAAGGTATTTGGATCTATGTTAAGATGGATTTAATGTTAATCATTATAATATGAGGGGGACATTATTGTAAAAAACATACCAGACGATTTCTGACCGTAGCATAAACATTAGCCAATCGTTCCCTGTATTCAGCTTCTAGCTGTAGATCAACTTGTTCCTGAAACCAAAAATATTTATTAATATATTTTAGCAAAACCTTAAGATCATAACAGAGCCTGAAATAATTTATAACTTGTTAATAAGAAATAAAAAAAAATCAATGTCATATGTAAATGTTTCATTAGTCTTCTTTTACAGAATACAGTTTTCAACAAGCCTTTCATCTTATTCTTATGTTCTTTTTTCCAAGAGAAAGATAAACATGTTTTTGCATTTGAAAAAACAGCACACTTCTATCTTAAGTGTTCTACAGTACCGTAATTCAATGGCCAATCATTTTTTTTCTACATTTACAAAGATGAATACTAGTGATTAAATATCTATTACTATGACCTTGATTAAATATCTATTACTATGGCCTTGATTAAATATCTATTACTATGACTTGCTAGAATGTAACATAAGAAATTTTGGATGTTTGTTTTTATTTTTCTGCACTTAACAAGCTTTTCTGCCTGGATAACTAACCAGTCAATAATTTTCAATTTCTCCACAAATGACTATTTACTTTTCCCATATAATTTCTGAATCAGCTTCAAAAGACAAATGCCCACTATCAGTCACCACAGATAAATTTTGCCTTGCCCAAGGATTGAACCAGCAGTTTTTTTTGGATTTCAATGCTTATTGAGATAAGCTGGAAGCATTTTTAGATATAACCATCTATATGCTGATTATATGAAAACATAGCGCACTGAAATCATACTATACAAATAATTTAGCATATGGCCATATGACTAATAAATATATATTTTTTTGCAAAACTAAATTAGAATTTTCCACTCCTCACAAATGTGTAGTATACCTCTGAATTTTTCCAACTTTTTCATTCTAAACTAATACATGATGATCCCTTTAAGATCATGCATTAGGATTTATGAAAACAGATAAACAATGAAAACAGAGCATACCCGTTTAGCCTCAAAGATAGTTGGGATAGCTTCTTTTCTCTCAATTTCAGTATTGATCTGAGTAAGTTCAGTTTTGTAGCCTTTTGTTGCTTCATGCAATGGAGTGTGGTACAGAAAATCCATTTTTTCCTATTAAAGAAAAAGTCAATTATTTTTCACATGAAATAATTCACTAAGAGTTTGGTTTATATTAATAGTTAAAAAGATTTTTTGAAATGTTATAAGGCCCAATATAATATTAGTTATAAAGATCGTTGACAGTTTATATGGCCCTATATAAACAGCTGTTTGTAAATATAACCCGAGCCGCCAGGCGAGGGTTATATTTCAAACAGCCGTTTATATACGGCCGTATATCCTGTCAACAATCTTTATAACGAATTTATAATACCGCACGCATCACTTATTAAAGAAAAAAGTAAGATTTCTTCATGAATCGACAGTAGCCGTGTATATAAAACTATATAAACGTCATGATTATCCAATGAAAAGCGACGTTACAAAAGTGCAGTATTATAAATGGTTATATAACTAACAACAGTTTATACATGACCATGTAACCAATCAAAAATCTTAAAACTTAAAAAAACAACGTTGAAACAGCTAAAATATTTAGTCCATAAATTTGCAAACCCCTATATATGTGTTTTTTCTGGTTGGGTTTTACTTCCCACCAATATTGGTCATATAGAATCTTTCCAACTGTACAGGTGAAAGAAAACCTTAGGTGCCCTTCTGTGCATTTTTTCAGACAATAAAGGGCACCTGAGTAGAACCACAGGCATTCTTTTAGTTAGCTGGACAGTTACCTCACATGAAAGAAGTCCCTTGTGAAATTCAAGCCCACAAGGGAATCAAGGAGACCATAACCACTGGGCCATCGACACCCATACAGATCTACACATTAGGATATACATGTAAAATTATAAATCATACATGTAGTTAGGATGAGGCGATCAAAGACTAAATATTGTGACTCATTTTAACAGGCAATATCATGTTTTCATAATGTTATAAGCAAAAAGAATTGGCCATGTATGTTTCCAAACTTGTACATTGTCGATGTATTTCAATTAATCAGTCAAAATAGACAATAAACATATAAGATGTTCAAGGCAAAAATTTTCTTATTCCAATGGTACTTATTTTTTCAATGTAACTTTTGTACTTTTCATGATTTGCTTACTGAAATTATGAGACATATACTCATAGAAGTATTCCTGCATACAGAAAAGTAAAGAGTTACAAAGCTAAGTTATGTACCATTTGAATCTGCAATTTTTTTGCCTTGACTATGTAATTTGTTTATTATCAAAATATTGAAAGATGTAACAAAAATTAGAAAACACCTTTTAATAAGTCATTGGCGGGAAGAATTGCACACAGATGACTGGACAGACAACCTCAAACCAATATATCTATATATAATTCCAACTTTTGTTTGGGGAAAGGTATAAGTAGACTTACTTTTTGTTTCCTGTCCAAAAAGTTTTTTATGTTATCTCCCCACTTCCAGCGCACAGCATTCAATATGCTGAATAAGGCTATCAACTCAATGGTTTCATAGGTCAATACAAAAAGCTCCTTGCTGAGAAGAAATAGAATTGTTCCAAGAGTGACTGTGTAGCCACCTAAAATAACAAAAATAGTAAAATCAGGGCATCAACAAATACATTATATAACATTAAGGATATTTGTTTGAGTGAATATGCTATAAATCGCACTGGAAAGTGAGAAAATTGCAATATTTTCACGAGTGCAAAACACAAGAGAAAATATGGCTATTTTTTTCACCTTGATGTATAGTATACAGCATATTCACTAATGGAAACAAATTTTAGTTTTATTTTATTCCTGATAAGTATAATATGAACAATTTTCAACTGTTTTCAATGAAGGGCAGAAAAGACATGCATAACCAAGATGCCGTCAGACATTCAATGGCTATTTGCTGCACAAACAAAAGTAGTTTGTAATCATTATTGTGAAGTTACTATTAACAATTTTAGACCAATAGTGATATTTGAATCCAGAAATAATTCATTAAGAATAAAATGCAACAATAAATTTTATATAAATTTACAAATATATGGAATCATAAAATTCAAATGTAAGAGCTATATCACCTGGCTGGTAATATGAATTTTATCACATGGATAAAACCCAGTATCTAACTGGTTTATAGCATAAAATAAATGTACATATACTCATTTCTTATCACAATAAAATATAGTCAACAGTATAGACCCTGGCCTGTGAATCTGCTAAAATACTTTTTCTGCAGTGTTCCATTTTATTGCTACTGATGCAATAAAATGGAACACTGCAGAAAAAGTATTTAATTAGAGTATACCTTTAAACTTCCATTGGAATGTACCAAATTCAAAGCAAGGCAAATTTTATTATACAATTTAAGTAGGTTAAGTGTTAAATATTCCTTCTTTCTACCAGGTGGTAATAATGTAAAGCCCTTGGAACTTTACCAAAAAACCTTTATACGGACTGTTCCTGTATTTTAACTGTTTCCTGCCATAAATTGAGGAATAAAAAAATCAAATTACCACTGACACCAAGCTTGGGATAAAGTGCCTTAAACCATCTTGTTGGTATAATTCCAAAGTGGTATGTCTCGGCAACTGTGACTGGCATAACAGGATGTGGGAAATTTTTTAAATCACGTTCCGGACCAAAAAAGATTTCATTAGCTCTCTTCCAGTTAGCAACCTTCTCTTCTAAAGATATTGGGATATTTTCGGAGCTTGGATAAAGATCTTCATATTGCGCCAATGGTTGGGCTTTTGCAACTTGAGCATCCGAGCTTTGTGCAACAGCTGCCGCCTGTCGGCATGGTGTAATGGAAAGTACCCTGAAATAAACATAAATCACTAAGTTTAATATTAAACTTAAGACAAGTTTTTTATGCTTTTAATTTAAATACCACTTGTTTCAGGTGTTAGAACAAAACTGTTCGTTATTCCATCATCAAATGGATTTTTTTTTCTCTGAAGAGATATGTAACTTTTTTCCTTTATTTCTTGCCTAGCTGGAATCCTGAATTTAATTTCATAAGTCAGTGAGTAAACTGTAATAATTACAAGAAAATAATACTTTCATTTATTATGTTGTACTTGTGATGAATAAAACAAGAATGCCATAACACCATGATAACATTTTATAAGATGCATTTAATAATTTTCAACTTTTTTCTTTTCCATTACCATGGCCAATTTACATCATTTTTATGATCAAAAGTAGTGGAAGTTGCAATGAAAATTATTGCTGTCATTGAAACTAGTAGACATTGATAAATAGTTTTAACCCATTGGTGGCGGCATTCTGTTACACTTTATAGTTCATTCCTAACTTTAGTTTCTAATTTCATGAAGACTAAGTGATTATCAGCTCATTACAACAAAACAGCCATTACAAGAAATGGCCAGAAAAAAAGAACATGCAGATGTATATATTAAAGCAACAATCCTCTAAACAACAACAGAAAATCTACTGATTTCAAAATCTCCCTTCAACAAGATATGTTTGTAAAACATGTATGCCCCCTATCAGCAGCCAATTAGTCATGTGATAAGGTTATTATGCATGACTTCTGACCCAGTGATCAAACAATTGATAAGGGTTATCAAGTATCTACTGGTCATGACCTTAACCTTTGACCCCTTGACCCAAAACTCAATAGGGGTCATCTACTGGTCAAGACCAATCATCATACCAAGTTTGAAGTTCCTAGGCTTAAGCGTTTTTAGTTAATTGATCAGAAACCATTTTTACCTACAAGGTTAATGTGACCTTGACCTTTGACCCCTTGACCCCAAAATCAATAGGTCATCTGCTGGTCATGACCAATCACCATACCAAGTTTGAAGTTCCTAGGCCTAAGGGTTCTTTAGCTATTGATCAGAAACCGTTTTTACTTACAATGTCAATGTGACCTTGACATTTGACCCCTTGATCCAAAAATCAATAGGGGTAATCTGCTGGTCATGACCAATCACCATACCAAGTCTGAAGTTCCTAGGCCTAAGCGTTCTTAAGTTATTGATCAGAAACCGTTTTTACTTACAAGGTCAATGTGACCTTGACCTTTGACCCCTTGACCCAAAACTCAATAGGGGTCATCTGCTGGTCACGACCAATCATCATACAAAGTTTGAAGTTCCTAGGCCTAAGAGTTTTTAGTTAATTGATCGGAAACCGTTTTTACCTACAAGGTCAATGTGACCTTGACCTTTGACCCCTTGACCCCAAAATCAAGAGGTCATCTGCTGGTCATGACCAATCACCATACCAAGTTTGAAGTTCCTAGGCCTAAGGGTTCTTAAGTTATTGATTGGAAAGCATTTTTACCTACAAGGTCAATGTGACCTTGCCCTTTGACCCCTTAACCCCAATATCAATAGGGGTCATCTGCTGGTCATGACCAATCACCATACCAAGTTTGAAGTTCCTAGGCCTAAGGGTTCTTTAGTTATTGATCGGAAACCATTTGGTCTACGGACCGACGGACCGACAAGTGCAAAGCAAAATACCCCCTTTTCTTCGAAATGGGGGCATAAATATATAAAATAGTTTAAAGAAATCTAACAACTGTTTTCAACATTCAAATTTTGAAAAGTTTGCTAAAAAACACAGTTTCTGTCTCTGCCATTTTATTTCAAATGTTGCAAAGAAGTTATACAAAAAGTTTTTATGCAAAATACTTCTTGGTTATTTTACTATTTCAAAAAAGGGCTGTTAGATGTGAAGCATGTCAAAAATACCATGAAAATCTGCCCCAGCGCCATCTAGTGGCTTAAATAGTCAAGTTGCAGGTTTAAGTAACTAAGTGTGCAATAACTGAATCAGTAACAGCTCTTAATACTGACATTTTGGTAAAACAAGATCCACATACCTTACACCGCTGAACGCTTTTGGCATTACTGAAAATAGAAAAAAATCTATTATTGTTTTAAAAAAATGTGTTTCTGCTGGGTTTTTTTCAATGCTAAAGTTCAGTCATTTTAAAAAAAAAAAAGGAAATACAATTGCTTTTAGTATTACTGTAAAAGAAAAACAACAACAACAAAAGAATAGCTTATGCCCTTTAAAATGTATGCAATTATTGAAAATCATATTAAGCACCATATCTACCTGCTATACCAGCTGTTTTTATTATGAAAATTATGTTTAAATCATTAATCAAAACACTCCTGTTTCTCACTGTAATAGAGGAGTCAGGACAGTTCAAATTACAAGGTCTATCATTTTAGGAATACCTCTTTTGTACGATTGATTGATTTTCTTTAGACTGGGCGGTCAAGGATAACCTACGAAAGCAGACTTCCCGAAATACGTCGGTCCGACGGACATGTCCGATAAATTTTGATCAGGTCCGACTAGTTTTTATTCCGGATCGGTCCGACTGTCCGGCTTTTATCCAAGCCGCATGTATACAAAATGGCGTCGCTAAAGGTGCCAAACCTGGGAAAAATCAAAAATCTACGTCAGAGGAACGCGCAGAACAGCAGTAAAAGGATAAAAAGAATAGACCTGAGACAAAATTTAATGAAAAATAGAAGCAAGACAGTGAATCGTTGGTGTATGATAGGGAGGAGATGAAAATGCGCTGTAAGGAATGTGCCGATTTTTACAGCGAAAAAATTAAAAACAAAAAGTGTCTAAGAAATACAAACACAAGTTAATCTTTGATTTTGATCAATTTTATTTGGTCCGACAGATTTCTTTTCGGTCCGACAGATTTTCATGGTTTGTCAGACCGAATGTCTGACAGTTTTTTTCAACTTTCGGGAAGTCTGCGAAAGTGCAAGCACTTATTTCCAGTAGGGTCCTTACCTTACCAGACTCTAGAGACAGCTATGAGATACAAGGGAATCCGGGAACAAGTCCCTAACTCTTATTGAATAGATTCCTTGGTTCTTTTACATGCCCAGTGTAAAGCACTGATACATGCGAGGATTACATAAGTATAGTATAGGATCTATTGCGATCTCATTTTGTAGGGCAATTTTAATACCATGCAAGAATTATTGACAAAATTAAAAGACAATAATAATAAACTGTCATTATCAAGAAATGTAAAGCATGGAGGTCTAGGTATCTCAGTAAGGAGTCAAGTTTGGGATTTTTTGGTAACCAACCAGCTAGACTCTACCTTACACTAAGAATAGATGGAATTTTTCATTTTCTAATTTGAAATGAAAAGAAAATAGGTGTCAAGTTTAGGGGACAAGTTGACCATAACAAATTCAACATTTTGGGGAAAAAAACAATTTAGATTGAGAATGGAGCCTTATGTTTGGGCACCTGGTGATATCAGATAGCGTGAAAATACCCTGTATGAGAATTTTTGTTGACAGAAAAAATTCCCATTTTTCTTCAAAATGATGAGAATTTTCCTACCTGATGGCCAAAGCCCCAGTCCCCTGTAAAGTAATTAGGGCCATGCAGTATTTTTGGTCATTAGCAATAGTCTATTGTATTCATGATTAAAACAGCACTTTTTTAGAATAAAAATTTTATTTGTAGTATAATTGAACAATATTTGGGTATATTAAGGCAATATTTAGTTATATTAGGGCATTTCATGCTGCCCAAAAATACTGGCCGACAGACCGCCAACCTTGCTAATCCCTGGACTTACGCTAAAAATAGTGGCAAAGAACCAGTGCTTATTTCCAAAAAATGGTTAGACCATTAGATTTTCATAATCATTGCATAAAAATGACAGTTAAAATGTGTTGTATCGATAACAGACAAATTGTGTTATAAAAAATTAAGTTTGTAAATCGGTTTACACCGTTCAAATTGCACCTAATTTTTTAGACAGTCAGTTCAGTTTTGAAGCCAGGTTTCCTCATGTCAGTCTTTTGAAATGAAAGATAATAGGTCTGAGTGTACCGCGATGTAATGTTTGGTGCTGGGAATTATATATGCAAAATCGTTCTACCCCACCCGCTGGTCTAATGAACTGTGATATTTTAAATTTATCATTTAATTTAATCGGACGCGACATTTTAAAGGCATGAAAGGTCAAGTTGTCCCAATGCATCTGCAGCTTACATTTCTTCACTGCAAGTGTCGACAGCATATTTCTGGGTTTACGAATTCAGCCGGCAAGGTCACAAAATTGTTGGCCGTAGCCTCGGATATGCTATCGTAAACAGGTAAATTTTTACGTCTTCATTTTAATGTTGCATTTGTTTGTATTTTTTGTCTGATATATAATTATATATATTTAAAGATTTATTTCATAGATAAACTTTCACTCGTTTCCATCAAAAAATTTAAAACATTGGAAGTTCGTTTCTCAATGTCGTAAAAAGATACTACGGAACATGGAGTGATTCACGCCCCCCCCCCCCCCCCCCCCGCAATCACTAAGTGACAATCTATTTTCCGCTTTCGGATAAGACAATACGAATGTGGTTTTAATTTAAAGTATTCGCGCCATACATGTTATCTTATGCTGTAGACTAGCAAACTTTATCATTAAGAATCGAATCCCATCTGGTTGAACTTATACATTATATATATAATGGATCAATTGGCTTATCATTATCTTCACTGTTGCCATTAATTTATAAAGATTTAGTAATAAAATCTTTTTATTTTTAATTGTGTTGCGAATCACATCATAAAGCTTTAGTCATGTTTTGTTACGTTCTTATAATTCTGTACATCTTTACAAGGTCTTTCTATTAAGTCTAAGCGAAAACAGGGTGATATAATATCTACGTACGAAATTTGTAATCATGCACAGTGTATATAATTTAGTAATTTAACGATTTTGTACATGTTGTATTTTGTACTTTTTTTCAAACAATTAGGATTAAGTTTTCATTAGTTTTAATCCAATCCAAAACAATATTGTTTTTGTTGACCACCAACACCTTACTCAAACAAGAAATCTGAACTACCTGATACCCTACTCGAGGACACAATATCATCAAAATTCTTTCTTTCCTAGGAGCATACGTCTTTGGAATAGCCTTCCCCTAACTGTTCAGTCTAGCCCCAGTTTAAACATCTTTACTGAGAGGCTTGACCCATTCTATAAATTCTAAACTGCACACTATGTTTTTAAATAAAGAGTCTTGTAGAACTTTTATTCTTTTAACTTTTTAATTTGCATATAAATAAAGTCTTTTATTAACAGTTCCCTGACAACGCGCCTGCTAGTCATAATCAGAATTGATTGTTAAGCAGTATGATGTAGATGTAGATGTTAATACTGAATTATAACAGTCTCAGTAGGGAGTTGCAAAAATAGGTAGACTAGTAATGTTAGTTTTAAGGCATTACGGAGAATGCCATGGTGACGTATGCACACATACACACCATGCTACAACTAATTAAATGTCAGGTCCATTTTCTTACACTTTCTTTCACAATATATAAAGCGATGATAATGTTAAATAAAAGCACTCATTACATTGTAAAATAACATATAGACATTGGACTATATACTTTCCGCAGAAAGGTATTTTATACAAAATTAATGAACGATTTTATAATGAAGTGTTTTACATGAAGAATATCTACTACCTCTCTATCAATAACATCGTATGTTTTTGGATGCATCGATTTAAATTGACCTTAAACATTAGTTTCAATCACGCAATTCGTCTTTTTCGCATTGGTATTCGTTCGTTCCTTCTGTACACGAGGACAGTTGATGAGGAAAGACAGGAATATTTTTTTCTTGACTTCTAACGTAAGTAAGAAATACCGCGTTTTATGAAAATAAATCTAATTATGATGTGGTATATGACGTCAACTAGCAGCATTTTTGTCTCGATTCAAAGGACACAGCTGTTTCCTAATATAGTTTGTGTCTCAGAATAATGTAAAGATCTACCGTACATCTGATGTTGGCATGGCAAATTAATCATTTTGACATAATTGTAGAGGGCAGATTTCCAATTTGCGCGCCCGGTATCATATGTTTTGTTAAATAACTAAAATATTTATTTACAACAGTTTTCTTCTCCAAATCGAGGTACAAAGAGGATTCATATATATACAGAACAGGATTACTGACGAACAATGGCTTAGTGTGTATAACTGCTCAAATGTCTAGATTAATAAATAAAACAAATGTGGCAATTGTCAAATATAGCAGCCAGGTGGTGTTTAGACCAAGAGACGCGCCAATAGCAAGTAGTGGTTTCGCTTTAGAATCACGCGTTACTAAAATTATAAAACTCACAGGAAAAGTTTTATTTGCAATATTTTATAAAACAAATCTGTTATGCCTACCTGCCAGTTTTATATGACCTAACAGTTACTCATAAGTTTTATAAGAACAATTTTTTTTGTCAAAAAGGAAGAAGCGAGTTAATTAAGCTACTGAACTTCAAACTTGTGCTTTGATCACGATATGTGTGGGCTGATCAGAATTCATTTTTGAAAAGGAGATTTAGTGCCTGTGTAGAATCATTAAGCCTGAAAAATTCCAAACATTTTTATTTTTCAAAGTTTTTTTATTATCACATTCCGAAATGTTTTGGCAAATAGTAAAGTTATAATTATTACCACTGTTTGCATTTTGCTCTTTTTTATCACAAATAATTTTACATTCAGCACTACTTTCTTCAGATGAATGCATCTTACATGTTCTAAATCCACTACTATAAAAATTATAAAACAAACGATTTTTCTTTCTACAATAAAAATTGAGGCTTCATGTGCCTAGAAAAGTCTATCTGGAAGTCAATATGACTCTCGTAGGTGCGTTTGGTACCTGTCATTTTCATATGCTTTCTGGCGTATTTTCTACTTTGACAGAATGGATTTCAAGATCAGAAAAATGCTGCACGCCTCCAGATGAGTCAAAATATTTCAAGAAATTCAGTCTTTAGATAAATGTATTAAGATCTTAAGAAAACTAAAAAGAAACAATATTTGATTAATTATACATCTTATTTGCGTTTAATGACTGATTTTGCAGTACCATTCACTATAATTCTACTGCGTTACTAACACAGTAAGAGGTATTTATGTATATTTTGACGTCTTTTTGGTAATTCACGTGGATTGTAAGTGCCGTTTGCTATGTGTTAATTACTTTCTTTGTTCACTTCAAATTACTTTACATTTAAATACATTTTCAAAATTTTCAATGAAAATTAGCATGAATCTGGAGGCATGCTAGTTTGTATTTGACAATGTGCCTTGCAGAGCTCCAATGGCAAAATTAAATAAATGAACACCCCTTACTGTCGAATGTGGATTCGTGTGTAAGCAAAGTTTATTTTATACAACTTTAACATTTTTTTTTCAGATGTAACTGTCATGAATATTTCCGGGAGAGCTTATCTGGATGTTAATGAGTAATCCTATATAACTGAAAGGTAATATTTTATATCGGAACGCATTTAAGTTTTTGCAACGAACTTCTTAGAAATATCATTTTAAATTACGTTTGAGTTATTTCTAGAAAAATAAAACTTTAACAGTGATAAAGATCGTTTCTCAATCTAGCAGACGACATATACATCAGTCTCTGAAAACGAAAAAGTAACGCTTCAAAAAATTTAGGCTTAAAGCAACACATTTTAGTGAAAGGGCAACAGCATATTTGGAGATCTAAACCCTCGGATCGCGAAGGTTTGAACCCTACTTTGGTTACGACCATGTTTCCTCATATACTCCAGACGCCAGTACTGGTTATTTCCAGGAATTTGACTGGAGAGTTGTTAAAAAAACCCTACACTTTCTTAGAAAACACACCGATTTAGTATAACTGACGGAATCAATGCAAAATCCTAATAAAATTCAACACAAAGATCTGTTACGTTCAATTTCCAAAGATTTTAAGCATATTATGGATATACAGATTGATATTATAGCGTAATTAATTTCACGAAATGATTGTTTACTTTATATATAATGAATTTAATCTACATAAAACTGGTAGTTATCCATATTGTTCTTAAATATTTTTTACAGTTAGTGAACTGACTCAAGCGAAAACGTCAAGTAATTTTGCTAAAATAAGAAAAAATAACAGAAATAATTCCCCTGCTTTTTTCAATACAAGTGTTTATGTAATAATTTTAGTACATGCATGTTATTTATTTAATCAATGTAAAAAACAAAATTTCTAAAAATATAATGAGTTGCAGTCAGTAAAGGATAGATGGCGATAAGGGATAGAAGGAAAATATTAACAAAACACAACAATGTGCAGTAAGCGAACTTGCATTTCTCTTTTGTTTTATCAATTGGCCAGACATTTCCGTCCTACCTTTCTTAAGGTTTCTTTTTTTCTTTCTTTCTTTTAGTTGTAGTTGAATGTTTACAAACAGTAGTTAGTGACATTTGTTCCTTTTATGATAAACTGGGCATTGTCTGTACTAACCCATTCCTTCTAACATCATAAAAATTAGAAATTTAAGTCCTACTACAATTACTAGTATTATAAACATGTTATAATAATTTTGTTTCAGGTACCAAAACCCAGAGATATGGCGACATATCTATTGATAATATTTTTACTAGCCCATAACTCAGTACATGCTCAGAGAGAAGAAATAGAATCGGGCGAAGGAGGATATGGGGGTGGTGGGGAAAGAGAAATTGGAGAAGGATTTGGTGAAGGTTTTGGAGGCAGTGGATTTGGAGGTAGGGGGTTTGGTGAAGGCGGCTTTGGAGGAGGGGAATATGGAGAAGGTGGCTTTGGCGGGGAATATGGAGAAGGAGGGTTTGGAGGTAGGGGGTTTGGTGAAGGCGGCTATGGAGGCGGGGAATATGGAGAAGGAGGGTTTGGAGGCAGGGGGTTTGGTGAAGGCGGCTATGGAGGAGGGGAATATGGAGAAGGAGGGTTTGGAGGCAGGGGGTTTGGTGAAGGCGGCTATGGAGGAGGGGAATATGGAGAAGGAGGGTTTGGAGGCAGGGGGTTTGGTGAAGGCGGCTATGGAGGAGGGGAATATGGAGAAGGAGGGTTTGGAGGCAGGGGGTTTGGTGAAGGCGGCTATGGAGGCGGGGAATATGGAGAAGGAGGGTTTGGAGGCAGGGGGTTTGGTGAAGGCGGCTATGGAGGAGGGGAATATGGAGAAGGAGGGTTTGGAGGCAGGGGGTTTGGTGAAGGCGGCTATGGTGAAGGAGGGGAATATGGAGAAGGTGGCTATGGCGAGCGTGGATTTGGCAGGAGAGGATTTGGAGGCAGTTATCTTGGTTATGGACGAGGTTATAGGTCTAGATATGGAGGTTATATGGGATATGGAGGTTACAGGAGATATCCATATTTTGGAAGGAGATATGGATACAGAAGATACAGAGGATATCGCGGATACGGCGGAGGTAAATATACGTTCGTAACAGCCACACGTTTAATACATTGTTAAATAAATCAGCTTGATGTTATTTGTGACAATGCATTATTATATATGCATGATAGTCTTTAAAACATGATTTTACACTATTTTGTATTTTCCCTTGTTGTCATGATATTTGTATCTCCTGTTTGACTTTACTAAATAATGAAAAGATTTGCGAAATGTTCATTATACTGGTGAGCTTAAAATTAAATATCTTTTTTAAGAAAAAATATATTTTTTGCTTTTTTGGGGCATGGAAACCCATTTGGTTTGGGATTGGTATTAAAGGGGCCTTTTCGGTGGAGGGTATTTGGTTACCCAAAGGCGGGGGGGGTTTCTATGGTTTAGGGTGGGGCGGTTCGGTGTGTTATGGGGGTTTTTTGGAAAAGTGGCTATGACGGTTTCGGGTTTTTGGTTTGGGGGTTTTTTGAGATGGTTTATGAGGGCCGGGTGGTACGGCGGGTATGGTATGGCGGGTATGGTGACGTGAGGCGGTATGATGGCGATTACTACCTAGCAGGGGCTAGGGGGTAATGGGGTGTTTTTACCCAGGGTCACAAAAGAAGGATGGGATTTTCCCCTTTTTTTTAAGGGGGACGAAGAAAACTTTCCGGGGCCCGAATAGTCGTCCTTCGAGAGGAATGGACGTCTATGACGATGGTCCTCGACCAAGCTATGACAGGTTTGATACTGAACCGTATGATGGTGAATCTGGGTACAATGATGGCAATAATTATGATGGTCATATGGGTGGACATGGGGGTCATCATTACGGTAGAAGTCATCATGGCGGAAAGGGGCATCATAGTAAGCACAATATGTCTAACAAACATAAAGGATCTAAGAAACCTCGAAGACGGCCATCTAAAAAATACAGACGACCAAAGAAACCCCCACCGCGGAAAAAATATAGACCAAGGAAAAAATATCGACCACGGAAAAAGAGTCAACCGCGCACATTTATACCTACTAAGAAGTTTCCTCCAGTAAGAAGGAAAAAGCCTTCCGTTTTTGTTGTTGGATAAAAGAAGGCAACTTTAAAACCTAGTCTTCCACGGTTTTTATTATTTTTATTTACCAAGCGTACGATTCCTCAAGTTCTTTTTTGTTTTTTTTTCTTCAATTTTATGTAAGTATTTCCTATTAAATAAGTAAAGTAAAAGATAGTAATTTAAAAGCCATTTGTGTAGCTTTTTTTCTTTAAAATTACCGTATTCACGACAGAAATGCCCCAAAGATGTAACGGAAATTGTGTTACAAAATAATGATCACTGACTGCTGCTTAGAATACGGATAAGTATCCCAGCTGCTGCATATGTTTTATATACATAGAGGATATTCAAGTTTTTTCTATAAATATATGATTTATTTTCATCGAGTGGTATGAAAATAAATATTTCATGAGTGGCGATAGCCACGAGTGAAATATGATCATTTTCATGCCACAAGATGAAAATAAATCATGTATTTATAGAAAAAAACTTGAATTTTCTGTTTATTATATACATTTCTCTTTTTTGACATTAAAATTTGAAAGAATTTCCCTTAAATTTTGCGTATGGGAAGAATTTAATAGAAAGTAGTCCGACAAGACACCAGTGAAAATACGGAAAATATGTTTCACTGCAGTGAAAAATAAAAATTTTTACAGTGAAAATACGGAAAATGAAAATACGCATTTTATTTAATTAACATTTCTCAATATTTCATTTATAAGTATATAATAAATATACTTATTTCATATTTACTGTGTATATTAAAGTGCACATCATTAGTATACAAGAGCTGTAATCAAAGTGACTAATGCCCCCGAAAATGTTGTTTTCTTAAGCACGCTGGTATTATGAAAAGACAATGAAAGTAATTAATTGTTTAATATTCTTCTTTGTACTATTGTACCTGTAATCTGTAATTGTGATAGCTGAACCATCAAAATATAAGTGTGACCTTGATCACTGAAGAAGGGACGTGGTTCCTGGATGCGACAAAATGTTATGAAATACCCGGACACGATTGTGTGTGCCTATTAATTCTTATTGTGATATTTTGAAACTTCAAAATGTTCGTGTGACCTTGGCGGAATTCGAACCCACAGCAGTGAGTGGCAAGTGTTTTGAAGTCAATGACTTGCTAACGGCCACCAGTACCAACCATCCAGACATTGGGGACGCTGACATTAAACCACTCACACACTACATGTATTCACCATTGTATCTGTTCCACTCAGGTACAGGTATGTACTTCGGTTTCTTCCATGTAAAGAAGCTATTTAGCTGATTAAAGAAGCTATTCAGCTGATTAAGCACTAACCGTCAAACATGTCATCGATTCAAAGATGTTTTATGACTAATATATGCGAGTACAGTGCAGGTGCGGCTGAAAATCAAGTGAAATATTAAGGGGTTAGAGCCGTATTTTGTTAAAAGAGTTTCCAAAAGTCTCTGTTAAAACTGAACACCATACACTTCATGTTTATAACGTATTATTCTTCCAGTTCCTATTTAGCGTCATAGCTTAACGTCCGGCCATTTCTTGTTATCGGCTGGTTTATTCATTTCAGATCATTTTCGAATTTCAATTTCCCAAAAGTAACGGATACTTAAACCGGTCATTTAATCGCGACTTTTCAAGCTTTACCGGTGAACAAATAGTACCACCTACCTCCCGTAAACTTAATGGATTACTCTCATACGAGGAGTGTTCAAATATGAATGCATCTAAGCACGTGCAATTTGATTTCACTCAATTTCTAATTGGCATTCACCTCCAACAGATATACAAAGTTTCTGTCTCTGGATCCAATCTTTGAAGGCATTTGAAGTTACTGGAATATTGGAGAACCGAGGTTTTTGCTCTGAACAAATTTTCAACCTGAAAGGTACAATGTATTTCTTAACTTTGGAGACAGTCACAAGAGGCAAGGCGAGGTAAATATGAAGGATGACAACGACCCTTTTTCTGCTTCAGAAAATCGCCTTGTGTTATGTACCTTGTCACATGATGGGGGTGATGCTTAGGAACATATATTTGAAGTTTGTAGTAAATTCCTCAGAGATAAAGAAGTTACAGTAAAATATCTTACAGAACAAAAACTTTAATCAGAAACCTGAATAAGAACAGCTCTCCATATCCTTTGTAAAGTCAAGCTAACAATGAACTTCTATTGCACAGACAAGAAATTGTGAAAACAATACCATGGGAATAAAAACTTGATATTTTTTATTAAATATTGTTACTATTAAAAAAGTAGTATTACTGCATCCTGTAACTACATGTATGTTACACTATATGTACAACACTAATGAATGTAACCAGTATACATAAATACTAGTCATGTTTCATCCCTTCCTCTATAAAATTTGTTCACCTAGGTGTTAAGGATATAAACCCATATTTCTTTTTGAATATTTGTAGCAGATTTACCCTGCATTGAATTATGAACTGTCCATTTGAAAATTAAGAGATTTCAATATCAGAATACATTTGTACTGGAATTGGGTTACAAACAGATGTACAGACTGGCTTTGACCCGACTCTATACTGGTGGTCAAGACTAATCACATCTGTTTCCAGAAGATAAATGGTTAAACCATGTTAACTTATTGCATAAATTACCCTGAAACCGATATATGCTTAGAACAGACTAAATGCACCATTTGTATAATTATTTGTTATATTGAAATATCTGATCTATCAAAGGTTCATTGGGTAAACTGTTTTATCAAACTCTTCTAGAAGTATACAGATAGTATCACTAAAATCATTTTGCTGTATGGTATGGTAAAAAGAAATAATCTGACTAAAAACAACAAGAGCTGAAATTAATCATATATAGCAACATTTAATACATAATTATACAATTTGTATAAATAATATAAATGATAGAATTATGAAAATATATATGAAAAAAAATAATATTCAGTAGTCACAATGCTTGCAAGTTCTTAAAAAACTGAGGTATATTTGAGGTTTAACTTGATTATTATATCATGTAAATAAAAAAATGTAAACTAGAAGAACACAAATTATTAAAAAAAGACAGTCAGAACATTGTAAGCACTTGATATATTGCTTCTTTTAATTAAAGAAAAAAGAATGAAATGTGCATAAAAAAAGGAAAAATAGTAAAACATTTTAATGCCACAATTTTGCAAACTACCTTTCCTGAGATGCACTTGTTTCCTGTTTTTCTAGAGCTTAATTTTACATTCATTTTACTTAAACAAGAAAGAACATGACATCCAAAACACTGTCTGACTTTATTAAAATGCATTTGCTTTGTAATTTCCCTTTTATTATCTGAAGTTATGTATTTAATCAAACACACAACTGGTCAAGGACAACAACATTGTTTGTATGTAGTAGATCAAGGAGCTGTTTAAGATGGCTATATTGACCAAGTGTGTCCGTATTACCAACAAGAATCAACTTTTTCTTGGCACGTGTTACTGCAACATTCAAACGCCGTATATCTTGCAACAGCTCTCCAACCTGAAGTTAGAAAAATATATTTTCATATTGAGGCAGAAAAAAATGAAGTCCCCTGTCTCCACTAACAAAACTTTGTTTAAAACCAAACAAAAAACTTTTTGTCATTATAAAAAAAATCTATATTAAGAAAATACAAAGGCAATACAGCCTTAAGCGATGTGGCCATTTATTTGGGCTGACAATTTACATGTGCTTTAATTCAAACTTGTTTAAAAGCCATTAATTAGTGAGCATGATTTTTTACATTAACATATAGTGTTTTAGTAAAATCAGGCATTTTTTATTTTAAGATTATTCATAATTCAATTATTATTTATGCCCCCATTTTTGCAAAACATAATAACCTAATATAAGTCAATCTGAATTTTTAGACTGGTACAGAGGTAGAACTTCAAGTTTGTGACAAGTTATATAAATTCAGTCAGTTAAAACGTTTATTTGCAGCATGTGCAAAAAAATACATCACCTTTTGTTTAGGTCAAATTGACATTCCTAAACTAATTTATTGTCTAAAAACAGTGAGTGAACATGATAAAAGTGTATTTGTAGTGTGAAATTTACAGCAATTAATTACGCAAATGCCTATAAAATGTAGCAGTAAATTACACACAGGTATTACATAGTAAAGGATTTAAGAGGTAATCTATCATTCTTTAACCTCATCAGTCGTAAACAAAACAAATGAAATAAGTTCATTGCACTGTATGATTCATTAAACCCACACAAGCTGTGATTACACTATGTACAAAGTGATTAATGTTTTAATTGATCTTGCTGAAATCATTACATGGACTTGTTCAATTTTGTATCTGGAATGGTCCATTGTTAAAGAGGTTTTAACAAACAAAAAAACCACCTTCATTTGTGTAATGGAGCTTGCCCAGCTTTGAAAATGGAACAGGATATTTACAATAAAAGGGATTTCAATATCAAAATATTTAAAATTATAGCTTTCAACAGCCAAATACAAAATATTCAAATTGTGTGACAATCAAAACAGAAATTTGTCATAAACTGATATTGTCTATGCAGCATATTTTAGTCACAATATCGAGCTTTATCACACACCCGTGCTGAATTTGCGACTCCGCAAATATGGTATTGCATGGCCGTGCATATATTTTGACGTGACATCATTAGCATTATACAAACATAGTGTAAAGAGGCGCTAAATGTTAGTGTTATACTATTGGTAAATGAAAAATGACTGTTTTTTTTTACTTTAAACAGTCTTTATTTTGGGTATATGATAAATAGAATATTAAATTTGTGCAAGTTCAATACTGAATTTATTGCACGATGTGAATAATATTATGCTTGCCAGAGGCTCGCATAATATAATTTATTCAACTCGTGCAATAAATTCAGTATTGAACTTACACTCATCCAATATCCTGTATTTAGAAATTCAGTATGAAATCTTTTTTACAAGAGTAAATGACAAATATCATTATCATGCAAAAATTTTAAACCTTTTTTTCATACCAAAAACTTAAAATTAACTAATAACAGGCACTTAAAACCAGATTTTCTTCAGGAAAATACTTATACTCTAGTATTTACACCAGCCCTAAAGGAAAACTAACATATCCCTTACCCTAAAACAACAACATAGACGTCAATTTGTCAGCAAGACTAAAAACAGACAAAATGAATATAAATAACCTTGAAAAATTGAGTTCTGCACATAAGTCCATTGTACTTTGACCCCCACACCAATCTTTGATGTATGTAGAGGAAATGATTCACTTACTTGAGCTGAGATTGAGGTAACTTGGGTTTGTACCCTCACTGTCAATATGGAGGTATTAAAGGGGCTACACTGAGGTCTGACGGGTAATTTGGTGTCCAAAAAAAATGTATACAAATTTCCCCACAAATCACAATATTATGACTAAAATAACAATAACTTACACTTTAACCAACCCTCTAACAACAATTATGCTAGAAAATGCATATTCACATTAGCTTTTAATGCAAAAATGAAAGTTGGTTTTCCCAGACATGTACAGAAGTTACCCACAATTCATCGGGTATAACTAAAATACGCAACGGACATTTTTGGAACAACAGAGTAAACGGGGGTAAAAAAGTCTATTGATTTTTTCTCAACTCTCTAACCTATCATGTTTATATAACTTGAGTATAACGAAGAAAAACTGTATAAAAGATAATCAAGGTAGCAATTTCATAGTCTTGAAAATCAAACGCCAGCGAAGCGGTCATTTCTAGACAAACGGAAAGATATTATATACATGTACAATTATTTTCATTGACATTTCAGTTTCAATTTCAATATTCTAAGGCAAACATAATGCATCGGTGATATTTATACTAAAACGAGCACAGTGTAATCACACTAATAAAAGTATTTAACGCTATCTATAACGTATTTAAATCAAATACAGTTAATGACATGTCTCATTTGATTTGATTGTTTGTAATTGGGATAGAGTGGGGGTTACGTCACACAAAAACTGTGTAGGTCATTTTTGC